>NW_027459018.1:300000-484821 GCF_050624435.1 Tenrec ecaudatus
TAACCTAGACAGTCCAAGTGCCCGCTAGTTACCCTACATAGTCCAAGTGCCCGTTAGTTAACCTAAATAGTCAAAGTGCCCGCTAGGTAACCTAGATTGTCCAAGTGCCCGCTAGATAACCTACATAGTCCAAATGCCCGCTAGGTAACCTAAATAGTCCAAATGTCCGCTAGGGAAACTACATAGTCCAAGTGCCCGCTAGTTAACCTAGATACT
The DNA here is from genome assembly GCF_050624435.1 of Tenrec ecaudatus. Classification (NCBI taxonomy): domain Eukaryota; kingdom Metazoa; phylum Chordata; class Mammalia; order Afrosoricida; family Tenrecidae; genus Tenrec; species Tenrec ecaudatus. The sequence continues at coordinate 300,217 of NW_027459018.1, forward strand.
CCAAGTGCCCCCTAGTAAACCTACATAATCCATGGTCCCGCTAGTTAACCTACATAGTGCAAGGGCCCGCTACTTAACCTAGATAGTCCAAGTGCCCGCTAGGTAACCTACATAGTGCAGGTGTCCGCTAGGTAACCTACATAGTCCAAGTGCCCGCTAGTTAACATAGATAGTCCAAGTGCCCGCTAGGGAAGGTACATAGTCCAACTGCCCGCTAGGTAACCTAGAGAGTGCAAATGCCCGCTAGTTAACCTACATAGTCCAAGTGCCTGCTAGGTAACCTAGATAGCCAAGGGCCTGCTAGTTAACCTAGATAGTCCAAGTGACCGCTAGGTAACCTACATTGTGCAAGTGTCCGCTAGTTAACCTACGTAGTCCAAGGAACCCCTAGTTAACCTAGATAGTCCAAGTACCCGCTAGTTAACCTAGATCATCCAATTGTCCGCTAGTTAACCTACATAGTCCAAGTGTCCTTTAGGGAACCTAAATAATCCAAGTGCCCGCTAAGGAACCTACATAGTCCAATTGTCCGCTCTGGAACATACATAGTTCAAGTGCCTGTTAGTTAACCTAGATAATCCAAGTGCCCGCTAGTTAACCTACATAGTCCAAGTGCCCGCTAGGCAAGCTACATAATCCAAGTGCCCGCTAGGTAACCTAGATAGTCCTAGTGCACGCTAGTTAACCTACATAGTCCAAGTGTCCGCTAGGTAACCTAGACAGTCCAAGTGACCACTAGGTTACCTACATAGTCCAAGTGCCCGTTCGTTAACCTACATAGTCCAAGTGCCCGCTAGGTAACGTAGATAGCCCAAGTGCCCACTAAGGAACGTACATAGTCCAAGTGCCCACTAGGTAACCTAGATAGTCCAAGTGCCCGCTAGTTAACCTACATAGTCCAAGTGCCCGCTAGGTAACGTAGATAGCCCAAGTGCCCGCTAAGGAACGTACATAGTCCAAGTGCCCGCTAGGTAACCTAGATAGTCCAAGTGCCCGCTAATTAACCTACATAGTCCAAGTGCCCGCTAGGCAACATAAATAGTCCAAATGCCCGCTAGGGAAACTACATAGTCCAAGTGCCCGCTAGTTAACCTAGATGTTCCAAGTGCCCCCTAGTAAACCTACATAATGCATGGGCCCGCTACTTAACCTACATAGTGCAAGGGCCCGCTAGTTAACCTAGATCGTGCAAGTGTCCGCTAGTTAACCTACATAGTCCAAGTGCCAGCTAGGTAACCTAGATAGTCCAATTGCCCGCTAGGGATCCTTCATAATCCAAGTGCCTGCTAGGTAACCTAGATAGTCCAAGTGCCCGCTAGGGAAGGTACATAGTCCAAGTGTCCGCTAGGTAACCTACAGAGTTCAAGTGCCCGCTAGTTAACCTACATAGTCCAAGTGCCCGCTAGTTAACCTAGATAGTCCAAGTGCCCGCTAGTAAAGCTAGATAGTCCAAGGGCCTGCTAGTTAACCTAGATAGTCCAAGTGCCCGCTAGTTAACCTAAATCGTCCAAGTGTCCGCTAGGTAACCTACATAGTCCAAGTGCCTGCTAGGTAACCTAGATAGTTCAAGTGCCTGATAGCTAACCTACATAGTCCAAGTGTCCGTTCGTTAACCTAGATAGTCCAAGTGCCCATTGAGTAACCTACATAGTCCAAGTGCCCGCCTGGTAACCTGGTTAGTCCAAGTGCCCGCTAGTTAACCTACATAGTCCAAGTGCCTTCTAGGGAGCCTACATAGTCCACGTGACCTCTAGGAAACCTACATAGTCCAAGTGCCCGCTAGGTAACCTACATAGTCCAAATACCCGCAAGGAAACCTACATAGTCTAAATGTCTGCTAGGCAACCTACATAATACAAGTGCCCACTCTGGAACATACATAGTCCAAGTGCCCGTTAGCGAACCTAGATAGTCCAAGGGCCCGCTAGTTGACCTACATAGTCCAAGTGCCAGCTAGGTAACCTAGATAGTACAAGTGCCCGCTAGGGAACCTAGATAGTCCAAGTGCCTTTAAGCTAACCTAGATAGTCCAAGTGGTGGCTGGGTAACCTACATAGTCCAAGTGCCCGTTCGTTAACCTAGATAATCCAAGTGCCCGTTAGGTAAACTAGACAGTCCAAGTGCCCGCTAGTTACCCTACATAGTCCAAGTGCCCGTTAGTTAACCTAGATAGTCAAAGTGCCTGCTAGGTAACCTAGATAGTCCAAGTGCCCGCTAGATAACCTACATAGTCCAAGTGCCCGCTAGGTAACCTAAATAGTCCAAATGTCCGCTAGGGAAACTACATAGTCCACGTACCCGCTAATTAACCTACATAGTCCAAGTGACCATTAGCTAATCTAGATAGTCTAAGGGCCCACTAGTTAACCTACATAGTTCAAGTGCCCGCTTGGTAACTTAGATAATCCAAGTGCCCGCTAGTTAACCTACATAGTCGAAGGGCCCCTTAGTTAACCAAGATAGTCCACGTGCCCGCTAGTTAACTTAGATTGTCCAAGTGTCCGCTAGTTAACCTACATAGTCCAAGTGCCCTTAGGTAACCTACATAGTCCAAGTTCCCGCTAGGTAACCTAGATAGTCAAGGGCGCGTTACCTATCCTAGATTGTCCAATTGCCCGCTGGGCAACCTACATAGTCCGAGTGCCCGTTCGTTAACATAGAAGTCCAAGTGCCCGCTAGGTAACCTAGACAGTCCAAGCGCCCGCTAGGTTACCTGCATAGCCCAAGTGCCCGCTTTTTAACCTACATAGTCCAAGTGCCTTCTAGGGAGCCTACATAGTCCACGTGACCGCTAGGGAACCTACATACTCAAAGTGCCCTTTAGGGAACCTACATAGTCCAAGTGCCCGTTAGGTAACCTACATAGTCCAAGTGCCCGCTAGGTAACCTACATGGTCCAAATGCCCGCAAGGAAACCTACATAGTCTAAATGTCCGCTAGGCAACCTACATAATACAAGTGCCCACTCTGGAACATACATAGTCCAAGTGCCCGTTAGCTAACCTAGATAGTCCAAGGGCCCGCTAGTTGACCTACATAGTCCAAGTGCCAGCTAGATAACCTACATAGTCCAAGTGCCCACTAGGTAACCTAAATAATCCAAATGCCCGCTAGGGAAACTACATAGTCCAAGTGCCCGTTAGTTAACCTAGATAGTCCAAGTGCCCGCTAGTAAACCTAGATAGTCCAAGGGCCTGCTAGTTAACCTAGATAGTCCAAGTGTCCGCTAGTTAACCTAAATCGTCCACGTGTGCGCTAGGTAACCTAGATAGTCCAAGTGCCTGATAGCTAACCTACATAGTCCAAGTGTCCGTTCGTTAACCTAGATAGTCCAAGTGCCCATTGGGTAACCTACATAGTCCAAGTGCCCGCTAGTTAACCTACATAGTCCAAGTGCCTTCTAGGTAGCCTACATAGTCCACGTGACCGCGAGGGAACCTACATATTCAAAGTGCCCTTTAGGGAACCTACATAGTCCAAGTTCCCGCTAGGTAACCTACATAGTCCAAATGCCCACAAGGAAACCTACATAGTCTAAATGTCCGCTAGGCAACCTACATAATCCAAGTGCCCGCTCTGGAACATACATAGTCCAAGTGCCCGTTAGCTAACCTAGATAGTCCAAGGGCCCGCTAGTTGACCTACATAGTCCAAGTGCCAGCTAGGTAACCTAGATAGTACAAGTGCCCCCTAGGGAACCTAGATAGTCCAAGTGGTGGCTAGGTAACATACATAGTCCAAGTGCCCGTTCCTTAACCTAGATAATCCAAGTGCCCGTTAGGTAACCTGGACAGTCCAAGTACCCGCTAGTTACCCTACATAGTCCAAGTGCCCGTTAGTTAACCTAGATAGTCAAAGGGCCTGCTAGGTAACCTACATAGTCCAAGTGCCCGCTAGGCAACCTAAATAGTCCAAATGCCCGCTAGGGAAACTACATAGTCAAAGTGCCCGCTAGTTAACCTAGATGTTCCAAGTGCCCCAGAGTAAACCTACATAATCCATGGGCCCGCTAGTTAACCTACATAGTGCAAGGGCCCGCTAGTTAACCTAGATCGTGCAAGTGTCCGCTAGTTAACCTACATAGTCCAAGTACCAGCTAGGTATCCTAGATAGTCCAATTGCCCGCTAGGGATCCTTCATAATCCAAGTGCCTGCTAGGTAACCTAGATAGTCCAAGTGCGCACTAGGGAAGGTACATAGTCCAAGTGTCCGCTAGGTAACCTAGAGAGTTCAAGTGCCCGCTAGTTAACCTACATAGTCCAAGTGCCCGCTAGTTAACCTAGATAGTCCAAGTGCCCGCTAGTAAAGCTAGATAGTCCAAGGGCCTGCTAGTTAACCTAGATAGTCCAAGTGCCCGCTAGTTAACCTAAATCGTCCAAGTGTCCGCTAGGTAACCTACATAGTCCAAGTGCCTGCTAGGTAACCTAGATAGTTCAAGTGCCTAATACCTAACCTACATAGTCCAAGTGTCCGTTCGTTAACCTAGATAGTCCAAGTGCCCATTGAGTAACCTACATAGTCCAAGTGCCCGCCTGGTAACCTGGTTAGTCCAAGTGCCCGCTAGTTAACCTACATAGTCCAAGTGCCTTCTAGGGAGCCTACATAGTCCACGTGACCGCTAGGGAACCTACATAGTCCAAGTGCCCGCTAGGTAACCTACATAGTCCAAATACCCGCAAGGAAACCTACATAGTCTAAATGTCCGCTAGGCAACCTACATAATACAAGTGCCCACTCTGGAACATACATAGTCCAAGTGCCCGTGAGCTAACCTAGGTAGTCCAAGGACCCGCTAGTTGACCTACATAGTCCAAGTGACACCTAGGTAACCTAGATAGTACAAGTGCCCGCTAGGGAACCTAGATAGTCCAAGTGCCTGTTAGGTAACCTAGATAATCCAAGTGGTGGCTAGGTAACCTACATAGTCCAAGTGCCCGTTCGTTAACCTAGATAATCCAAGTGCCCGTTAGGTAACCTAGACAGTCCAAGTGCCCGCTAGTTACCCTACATAGTCCAAGTGCCCGTTAGTTAACCTAGATAGTCAAAGTGCCTGCTAGGTAACCTAGATAGTCCAAGTGCCCGCTAGATAACCTACATAGTCCAAGTGCCCGCTAGGTAACCTAAATAGTCCAAATGTCCGCTAGGGAAACTACATAGTCCAAGTGCCCGGTAGTTAACCTAGATACTCCAAGTGCCCCCTAGTAAACCTACATAATCCATGGGCCCGTTAGTTAACCTACATAGTGCAAGGGCCCGCTAGTTAACCTAGATAGTCCAAGTGCCCGCTAGGTAACCTACATAGTGCAGGTGTCCGCTAGGTAACCTACATAGTCCAAGTGCCCGCTAGTTAACATAGATAGTCCAAGTGCCCGCTAGGGAAGGTACATAGTCCAACTGCCCGCTAGGTAACCTAGAGAGTGCAAATGCCCGCTAGTTAACCTACATAGTCCAAGTGCCTGCTAGGTAACCTAGATAGCCAAGGGCCTGCTAGTTAACCTAGATAGTCCAAGTGCCCGCTAGGTAACCTACATTGTGCAAGTGTCCGCTAGTTAACCTACGTAGTCCAAGGAACCCCTAGTTAACCTAGATAGTCCAAGTACCCGCTGGTTAACCTAGATCATCCAATTGTCCGCTAGTTAATCTACATAGTCCAAGTGTCCTTTAGGGAACCTAGATAATCCAAGTGCCCGCTAAGGAACCTACATAGTCCAATTGTCCGCTCTGGAACATACATAGTTCAAGTGCCTGTTAGTTAACCTAGATAATCCAAATGCCCGCTAGTTAACCTACATAGTCCAAGTGCCCGCTAGGCAATCTACATAATCCAAGTGCCCGCTAGGTAACCTAGATAGTCCTAGTGCACGCTAGTTAACCTACATAGTCCAAGTGTCCGCTAGGTAACCTAGACAGTCCAAGTGACCACTAGGTTACCTACATAGTCCAAGTGCCCGTTCGTTAACCTACATAGTCCAAGTGCCCGCTAGGTAACGTAGATAGCCCAAGTGCCCGCTAAGGAACGTACATAGTCCAAGTGCCCGCTAGGTAACCTAGATAGTCCAAGTGCCCGCTAGTTTACCTACATAGTCCAAGTGCCTGCTAGGTAAACTACATAGTCCAAGTGCCCACTAGGTAACCTAGACAGTCCAATTGCCCGCTAGTTAACCTAGACAGTCCAAGTACCCGCTAGGGAACCTACATAGTCCAAGCGCCCGCTAGGGAACCTACATAGTCCAAGTGCTCGCTTGGCAACCTACATAGTTCAAGTGCCCCTTAGTTAACCAAGATAGTCAAAGTGCCTGCTAGGTAACCTAGATAGTCCAATTGCCCGCTAGGTAACATACATAGTCCAAATGCCCGTTAGGTAACTTTGATAGTCCAATTGCCCATTAGCTAATCTAGATAGTCCAAATGTCCGCTAGTTAACCTACATAGTCCAAGTGCCCGTTCGTTAACCTAGATAGTCCAAGTGCCCGCTAGGTAACCTAGACAGTCCAAGTGCCCGTTAGGTTACCTACATTACCCAAGTGCACTTTCGTTTTCCTAGATAGTCCAAGTGCCCGCTGGTAACCTACATAGTCCAAGAGCCTTCTAGTTAACCTACGTAGTCGAAGTGCCCGCTAGGTAACCTAGATAGTCTCAGTGCCCGCTAGGTAACCTAGATAGTCCATGTGCCCGCTAGTTAACCTACATAGTCCAAGTGCCCGATAGAAACCTATATACTCCAAGTTCCCTTTAGGGAAACTACATAGTCCAAGTGCCCGTAAGGGAACCAATAGTCTTAGTGCTGGCTAGGGAACCAGTATCATCCAAGTGTCCGTTCGTTAACCTAGATAGTCCAAGTGCCCATTGGGTAACCTACATAGTCCAAGTGCCCGCTGGGTTATCTATATAGTCCTAATGCCCGTTAGGGAAACTACATAGTCCACGTACCCGCTAATTAACTTACATAGTCCAAGTGACCATTAGCTAATCTAGATAGTCTAAGGGCCCACTAGTTAACCTACATAGTTCAAGTGCCCGCTAGGTAACTTAGATAATCCAAGTGCCCGCTAGTTAACCTACATAGTCGAAGGGCCCCTTAGTTAACCAAGATAGTCCACGTGCCCGCTAGTTAACTTAGATTGTCCAAGTGTCCGCTAGTTAACCTACATAGTCCAAGTGCCCTTAGGTAACCTACATAGTCCAAGTTCCCGCTAGGTAACCTAGATAGTCAAGGGCCCGTTACCTATCCTAGATTGTCCAATTGCCCGCTGGGCAACCTACATAGTCCGAGTGCCCGTTCGTTAACATAGAAGTCCAAGTGCCCGCTAGGTAACCTAGACAGTCCAAGCGCCCGCTAGGTTACCTGCATAGCCCAAGTGCCCGCTTTTTAACCTACATAGTCCAAGTGCCTTCTAGGGAGCCTACATAGTCCACGTGACCGCTAGGGAACCTACATACTCAAAGTGCCCGTTAGGGAACCTACATAGTCCAAGTGCCCGCTAGGTAACCTACATAGTCCAAGTGCCCGCAAGGAAACCTACATAGTCTAAATGTCCGCTAGGCAACCAACATAATCCAAGTGCCCGCTCTGGAACATACATAGTCCAAGTGCCCATTAGCTAACCTAGATAGTCCAAGGGCCCGCTATTTGACCTACATAGTCCAAGTGCCAGCTAGGTAACCTAGATAGTACAAGTGCCCGCTAGGGAACCTAGATAGTCCAAGTGGTGGCTAGGTAACCTACATAGTCCAAGTGCCCGTTCGTTAACCTAGATAATCCAAGTGCCCGTTAGGTAACATAGACAGTCCAAGTGCCCGCTAGTTACCCTACATAGTCCAAGTGCCCGTTAGTTAACCTAGATAGTTAAAGTGCCTGCTAGGTAACCAACATAGTCCAAGTGCCCGCTAGGCAACCTAAATAGTCCAAATGCCCGCTAGGGAAACTACATAGTCCAAGTGCCCGCTAGTTAACCTAGATGTTCCAAGTGCCCCCTAGTAAACCTACATAATCCATGGGCCCGCTAGTTAACCTACATAGTCCAAGTGCCAGCTAGGTAACCTAGATAGTCCAATTGCACGCTAGGGATCCTTCATAATCCAAGTGCCTGCTAGGTAACCTAGATAGTCCAAGTGCCCGCTAGGGAAGGTACATAGTCCAAGTGTCCGCTAGGTAACCTAGAGAGTTCAAGTGCCCGCTAGTTAACCTATATAGTCCAAGTGCCCGCTAGTTAACCTAGATAGTCCAAGTGCCCGCTAGAAAAGCTAGATAGTCCAAGGGCCTGCTAGTTAACCTAGATAGTCCAAGTGCCCGCTAGTTAACCTAAATCGTCCAAGTGTCCGCTAGGTAACCTACATAGTCCAAGTGCCTGCTAGGTAACCTAGATAGTTCAAGTGCCTGATACCTAACCTACATAGTCCAAGTGTCCGTTCGTTAACCTAGATAGTCCAAGTGCCCATTGAGTAACCTACATAGTCCAAGTGCCCGCCTGGTAACCTGGTTAGTCCAAGTGCCCGCTAGTTAACCTACATAGTCCAAGTGCCTTCTAGGGAGCCTACATAGTCCACGTGACCGCTAGGGAACCTACATAGTCCAAGTGCCCGCTAGGTAACCTACATAGTCCAAATGCCCGAAAGGAAACCTACATAGTCTAAATGTCCGCTAGGCAACCTACATAATACAAGTGCCCACTCTGGAACACACATAGTCCAAGTGTCCGTTAGCTAACCTAGATAGACAAAGGGACCGCTAGTTGACCTACATAGTCCAAGTGCCAGCTAGGTAACCTAGATAGTAGAAGTGCCCGCTAGGGAACCTAGATAGTCCAAGTGCCTGTTAGGTAACCTAGATAGTCCAAGTGGTGGCTAGGTAACCTACATAGTCCAAGTGCCCGTTCGTTAACCTAGATAATCCAAGTGCCCGTTAGGTAACATAGACAGTCCAAGTGCCCGCTAGTTACCCTACATAGTCCAAGTGCCCGTTAGTTAACCTAGATAGTCAAAGTGCCTGCTAGGTAACCTACATAGTCCAAGTGCCCGCTAGGCAACCTAAATAGTCCAAATATCCGCTAGGGAAACTACATAGTCTAAGTGCCCGCTAGTTAACCTAGATGTTCCAAGTGCCCCCTAGTAAACCTACATAATCCATGGGCCCGCTAGTTAACCTACATAGTGCAAGGGCCCGCTAGTTAACCTAGATCGTGCAAGTGTCCGCTAGTTAACCTACATAGTCCAAGTGCCAGCTAGGTAACCTAGATAGTCCAATTGCCCGCTAGGGATCCTTCATAATCCAAGTGCCTGCTAGGTAACCTAGATAGTCCAAGTGCCCGCTAGGGAAGGTACATAGTCCAAGTGTCCGCTAGGTAACCTAGAGAGTTCAAGTGACCGCTAGTTAACCTACATAGTCCAAGTGCCCGCTAGTTAACCTAGATAGTCCAAGTGCCCGCTAGTAAAGCTAGATAGTCCAAGGGCCTGCTAGTTAACCTAGATAGTCCAAGTGCCCGCTAGTTAACCTAAATCGTCCAAGTGTCCGCTAGGTAACCTACATATTCCAAGTGCCTGCTAGGTAACCTAGATAGTTCAAGTGCCTGATACCTAACCTACATAGTCCAAGTGTCCGTTCGTTAACCTAGATAGTCCAAGTGCCCATTGAGTAACCTACATAGTCCAAGTGCCCGCCTGGTAACCTGGTTAGTCCAAGTGCCCGCTAGTTAACCTACATAGTCCAAGTGCCTTCTAAGGAGCCTACATAGTCCACGTGACCGCTAGGGAACCTACATAGTCCAAGTGCCCGCTAGGTAACCTACATAGTCCAAATACCCGCAAGGAAACCTACATAGTCTAAATGTCCGCTAGGCAACCTACATAATACAAGTGCCCACTCTGGAACATACATAGTCTAAGTGCCCGTTAGCTAACCTAGATAGTCCAAGGGCCCGCTAGTTGACCTATATAGTCCAAGTGCCAGCTAGGTAACCTAGATAGTACAAGTGCCCGCTAGGGAACCTAGATAGTCCAAGTGCCTGTTAGGTAACCTAGATAGTCCAAGTGGTGGCTAGGTAACCTACATAGTCCAAGTGCCTGTTCGTTAACCTAGATAATCCACGTGCCCGTTAGTTAACCTAGACAGTCCAAGTGCCCGCTAGTTATCCTACATAGTCCAAGTGCCCGCTAGGTAACCTAAATAGTCCAAATGTCCGCTAGGGAAACTACATAGTCCAAGTGCCCGCTAGTTAACCTAGATACTCCAAGTGCCCCCTAGTAAACCTACATAATCCATGGGCCCGCTAGTTAACCTACATAGTGCAAGGGCCCGCTAGTTAACCTAGATAGTCCAAGTGCCCGCTAGGTAACCTACATAGTGCAGGTGTCAGATAGGTAACCTACATAGTCCAAGTGCCCGCTAGTTAACATAGATAGTCCAAGTGCCCGCTAGGGAAGGTACATAGTCCAACTGCCCGCTCGGTAACCTAGAGAGTGCAAATGCCCGATAGTTAACCTACATAGTCCAAGTGCCTGCTAGGTAACCTAGATAGCCAAGGGCCTGCTAGTTAACCTAGATAGTCCAAGTGACCGCTAGGTAACCTACATTGTGCAAGTGTCCGCTAGTTAACCTACGTAGTCCAAGGAACCCCTAGTTAACCTAGATAGTCCAAGTACCCGCTGGTTAACCTAGATCATCCAATTGTCCGCTAATTAATCTACATAGTCCAAGTGTCCTTTAGGGAACCTAGATAATCCAAGTGCCCGCTAAGGAACCTACATAGTCCAATTGTCCGCTCTGGAACATACATAGTTCAATTGCCTGTTAGTTAACCTAGATAATCCAAGTGCCCGCTAGTTAACCTACATAGTCCAAGTGCCCGCTAGGCAACCTACATAATCCAAGTGCCCGCTAGGTAACCTAGATAGTCCTAGTGCACGCTAGTTAACCTACATAGTCCAAGTGTCCGCTAGGTAACCTAGACAGTCCAAGTGACCACTAGGTTACCTACATAGTCCAAGTGCCCGTTCGTTAACCTACATAGTCCAAGTGCCCGCTAGGTAACGTAGATAGCCCAAGTGCCCGCTAAGGAACGTACATAGTCCAAGTGCCCGCTAGGTAACCTAGATAGTCCAAGTGCCCGCTAGTTTACCTACATAGTCCAAGTGCCTGCTAGGTAAACTACATAGTCCAAGTGCCCACTAGGTAACCTAGACAGTCCAATTGCCCGCTAGTTAACCTAGACAGTCCAAGTACCCGCTAGGGAACCTACATAGTCCAAGCGCCCGCTAGGGAACCTACATAGTCCAAGTGCTTGCTTGGCAACCTACATAGTTCAAGTGCCCCTTAGTTAACCAAGATAGTCAAAGTGCCTGCTAGGTAACCTAGATAGTCCAATTGCCCGCTAGGTAACATACATAGTCCAAGTGCCCGTTAGGTAACCTTGATAGTCCAATTGCCCGTTAGCTAATCTAGATAGTCCAAATGTCCGCTAGTTAACCTACATAGTCCAAGTGCCCGTTCGTTAACCTAGATAGTCCAAGTGCCCGCTAGGTAACCTAGACAGTCCAAGTGCCCGTTAGGTTACCTACATAGACCAAGTGCACTTTCGTTTACCTAGATAATCCAAGTGCCCGCTGGTAACCTACATAGTCCAAGAGCCTTCTAGTTAACCTACATAGTCGAAGTGCCCGTTAAGTAACCTAGATAGTCTCAGTGCCCGCTAGGTAACCTAGATAGTACATGTGCACGCTAGTTAACCTACATAGTCCAAGTGCCCGATAGAAACCTATATAGTCCAAGTGCCCTTTAGGGAAACTACATAGTCCAAGTGCCCGTTAGGGAACCAATAGTCTTAGTGCTGGCTAGGGAACCAGTATCATCCAAGTGTCCGTTCGTTAACCTAGATAGTCCAAGTGCCCATTGGGTAACCTACATAGTCCAAGTGCCCGCTAGTTAACCTACATAGTCCAAATGCCTTCTAGGGAGCCTACATAGTCCACGTGACCGCTATGGAACCTACATACTCAAAGTGCCCGTTAGGGAACCTACATAGTCCAAGTGCCCGCTAAGTAACCTACATAGTCCAAATACCCGCAAGGAAACCTACATAGTCTAAATGTCTGCTAGGCAACCTACATAATCCAACTGCCCGCTCTGGAACATACATAGTCCAAGTGCCCGTTAGCTAACCTAGATAGTCCAAGGGCCCGCTAGTTGACCTACATAGTCCAAGTGCCAGCTAGGTAACCTAGATAGTACAAGTGCCCGCTAGGGAACCTAGATAGTCCAAGTGGTGCCTAGGTAACCTACATAGTCCAAGTGCCCGTTCGTTAACCTAGATAATCCAAGTGCCCGTTAGGTAACCTAGACAGTCCATGTGCCCGCTAGTTACCCTACATAGTCCAAGTGCCCGTTAGTTAACCTAGATAGTTAAAGTGCCTGCTAGGTAACCTACATAGTCCAAGTGCCCGCTAGGCAACCTAAATAGTCCAAATGCCCGCTAGGGAAACTACATAATCCAAGTGCCCGCTAGTTAACCTAGATGTTCCAAGTGCCCCCTAGTAAACCTACATAATCCATGGGCCCACTAGTTAACCTACATAGTGCAAGGGCCCGCTAGTTAACCCAGATCGTGCAAGTGTCCGCTAGTTAACCTACATAGTCCAAGTGCCAGCTAGGTAACTTAGATAGTCCAATTGCCCGCTAGGGATCCTTCATAATCCAAGTGCCTGCTAGGTAACCTAGATAGTCCAAGTGCCCGCTAGGGAAGGTACATAGTCCAAGTGTCCGCTAGGTAACCTAGAGAGTTCAAGTGACCGCTAGTTAACCTACATAGTCCAAGTGCCCGCTAGTTACCCTAGATAGTCCAAGGGCCTGCCCGGAAACCTAGATAGTCCAAGTGCCCGCTAGTTAACCTAGATAGTCCAAGTGCCCGCTAGTTAACCTAAATCATCCAAGTGTCCGCTAGGTAACCTACATAGTCCAAGTGCCTGCTAGGTAACCTAGATAGTTCAAGTGCCTGATACCTAACCTACATAGTCCAAGTGTCCATTCGTTAACCTAGATAGTCCAAGTGCCCATTGAGTAACCTACATAGTCCAAGTGCCCGCCTGGTAACCTGGTTAGTCCAAGTGCCCGCTAGTTAACCTACATAGTCCAAGTGCCTTCTAGGGAGCCTACATAGTCCACGTGACCGCTAGGGAACCTACATAGTCCAAGTGCCCGCTAGGTAACCTACATAGTCCAAATGCCCGCAAGGAAACCTACATAGTCTAAATGTCCGCTAGGCAACCTACATAATACAAGTGCCCACTCTGGAACATACATAGTCCAAGTGCCCGTTAGCTAACCTAGATAGTCCAAGGGCCCGCTAGTTGACCTACATAGTCCAAGTGCCAGCTAGGTAACCTAGATAGTACAAGTGCCCGCTAGGGAACCTAGATAGTCCAAGTGCCTGTTACGTAACCTAGATAGTCCAAGTGGTGGCTAGGTAACCTACATAGTACAAGTGCCCGTTCGTTAACCTAGATAATCCAAGTGCCCGTTAGGTAACCTAGACAGTCCAAGTGCCCGCTAGTTGCCCTACATAGTCCAAGTGCCCGTTAGTTAACCTAGATAGTCAAAGTGCCTGCTAGGTAACCTAGATAGTCCAAGTGCCCGCTAGTTAACCTAGATACTCCAAGTGCCCCCTAGTAAACCTACATAATCCATGGGCCCGCTAGTTAACCTACATAGTGCAAGGGCCCGCTAGTTAACCTAGATAGTCCAAGTGCCCGCTAGGTAACCTACATAGTGCAGGTGTCCGCTAGGTAACCTACATAGTCCAAGTGCCCGCTAGTTAACATAGATAGTCCAAGTGCCCGCTAGGGAAGGTACATAGTCCAACTGCCCGCTAGGTAACCTAGAGAGTGCAAATGCCCGCTAGTTAACCTACATAGTCCAAGTGCCTGCTAGGTAACCTAGATAGCCAAGGGCCTGCTAGTTAACTTAGATAGTCCAAGTGCCCGCTAGGTAACCTACATTGTGCAAGTGTCCGCTAGTTAACCTACGTAGTCCAAGGAACCCCTAGTTAACCTAGATAGTCCAAGTACCCGCTAGTTAACTTAGATCATCCAATTGTCCGCTAGTTAACCTACATAGTCCAAGTGTCCTTTAGGGAACCTAGATAATCCAAGTGCCCGCTAAGGAACCTACATAGTCCAATTGTCCGCTCTGGAACATACATAGTTCAAGTGCCTGTTAGTTAACCTAGATAATCCAAATGCCCGCTAGTTAACCTACATAGTCCAAGTGCCCGCTAGGCAATCTACATAATCCAAGTGCCCGCTAGGTAACCTAGATAGTCCTAGTGCACGCTAGTTAACCTACATAGTCCAAGTGTCCGCTAGGTAACCTAGACAGTCCAAGTGACCACTAGGTTACCTACATAGTCCAAGTGCCCGTTCGTTAACCTACATAGTCCAAGTGCCCGCTAGGTAACGTAGATAGCCCAAGTGCCCGCTAAGGAACGTACATAGTCCAAGTGCCCGCTAGGTAACCTAGATAGTCCAAGTGCCCGCTAGTTTACCTACATAGTCCAAGTGCCTGCTAGGTAAACTACATAGTCCAAGTGCCCACTAGGTAACCTAGACAGTCCAATTGCCCGCTAGTTAACCTAGACAGTCCAAGTACCCGCTAGGGAACCTACATAGTCCAAGCGCCCGCTAGGGAACCTACATAGTCCAAGTGCTCGCTTGGCAACCTACATAGTTCAAGTGCCCCTTAGTTAACCAAGATAGTCAAAGTGCCTGCTAGGTAACCTAGATAGTCCAATTGCCCGCTAGGTAACATACATAGTCCAAATGCCCGTTAGGTAACTTTGATAGTCCAATTGCCCATTAGCTAATCTAGATAGTCCAAATGTCCGCTAGTTAACCTACATAGTCCAAGTGCCCGTTCGTTAACCTAGATAGTCCAAGTGCCCGCTAGGTAACCTAGACAGTCCAAGTGCCCGTTAGGTTACCTACATTACCCAAGTGCACTTTCGTTTTCCTAGATAGTCCAAGTGCCCGCTGGTAACCTACATAGTCCAAGAGCCTTCTAGTTAACCTACGTAGTCGAAGTGCCCGCTAGGTAACCTAGATAGTCTCAGTGCCCGCTAGGTAACCTAGATAGTCCATGTGCCCGCTAGTTAACCTACATAGTCCAAGTGCCCGATAGAAACCTATATACTCCAAGTTCCCTTTAGGGAAACTACATAGTCCAAGTGCCCGTAAGGGAACCAATAGTCTTAGTGCTGGCTAGGGAACCAGTATCATCCAAGTGTCCGTTCGTTAACCTAGATAGTCCAAGTGCCCATTGGGTAACCTACATAGTCCAAGTGCCCGCTAGGTTATCTATATAGTCCTAATGCCCGTTAGGGAAACTACATAGTCCACGTACCCGCTAATTAACTTACATAGTCCAAGTGACCATTAGCTAATCTAGATAGTCTAAGGGCCCACTAGTTAACCTACATAGTTCAAGTGCCCGCTAGGTAACTTAGATAATCCAAGTGCCCGCTAGTTAACCTACATAGTCGAAGGGCCCCTTAGTTAACCAAGATAGTCCACGTGCCCGCTAGTTAACTTAGATTGTCCAAGTGTCCGCTAGTTAACCTACATAGTCCAAGTGCCCTTAGGTAACCTACATAGTCCAAGTTCCCGCTAGGTAACCTAGATAGTCAAGGGCCCGTTACCTATCCTAGATTGTCCAATTGCCCGCTGGGCAACCTACATAGTCCGAGTGCCCGTTCGTTAACATAGAAGTCCAAGTGCCCGCTAGGTAACCTAGACAGTCCAAGCGCCCGCTAGGTTACCTGCATAGCCCAAGTGCCCGCTTTTTAACCTACATAGTCCAAGTGCCTTCTAGGGAGCCTACATAGTCCACGTGACCGCTAGGGAACCTACATACTCAAAGTGCCCGTTAGGGAACCTACATAGTCCAAGTGCCCGCTAGGTAACCTACATAGTCCAAGTGCCCGCAAGGAAACCTACATAGTCTAAATGTCCGCTAGGCAACCAACATAATCCAAGTGCCCGCTCTGGAACATACATAGTCCAAGTGCCCATTAGCTAACCTAGATAGTCCAAGGGCCCGCTATTTGACCTACATAGTCCAAGTGCCAGCTAGGTAACCTAGATAGTACAAGTGCCCGCTAGGGAACCTAGATAGTCCAAGTGGTGGCTAGGTAACCTACATAGTCCAAGTGCCCGTTCGTTAACCTAGATAATCCAAGTGCCCGTTAGGTAACATAGACAGTCCAAGTGCCCGCTAGTTACCCTACATAGTCCAAGTGCCCGTTAGTTAACCTAGATAGTTAAAGTGCCTGCTAGGTAACCAACATAGTCCAAGTGCCCGCTAGGCAACCTAAATAGTCCAAATGCCCGCTAGGGAAACTACATAGTCCAAGTGCCCGCTAGTTAACCTAGATGTTCCAAGTGCCCCCTAGTAAACCTACATAATCCATGGGCCCGCTAGTTAACCTACATAGTCCAAGTGCCAGCTAGGTAACCTAGATAGTCCAATTGCACGCTAGGGATCCTTCATAATCCAAGTGCCTGCTAGGTAACCTAGATAGTCCAAGTGCCCGCTAGGGAAGGTACATAGTCCAAGTGTCCGCTAGGTAACCTAGAGAGTTCAAGTGCCCGCTAGTTAACCTATATAGTCCAAGTGCCCGCTAGTTAACCTAGATAGTCCAAGTGCCCGCTAGAAAAGCTAGATAGTCCAAGGGCCTGCTAGTTAACCTAGATAGTCCAAGTGCCCGCTAGTTAACCTAAATCGTCCAAGTGTCCGCTAGGTAACCTACATAGTCCAAGTGCCTGCTAGGTAACCTAGATAGTTCAAGTGCCTGATACCTAACCTACATAGTCCAAGTGTCCGTTCGTTAACCTAGATAGTCCAAGTGCCCATTGAGTAACCTACATAGTCCAAGTGCCCGCCTGGTAACCTGGTTAGTCCAAGTGCCCGCTAGTTAACCTACATAGTCCAAGTGCCTTCTAGGGAGCCTACATAGTCCACGTGACCGCTAGGGAACCTACATAGTCCAAGTGCCCGCTAGGTAACCTACATAGTCCAAATGCCCGAAAGGAAACCTACATAGTCTAAATGTCCGCTAGGCAACCTACATAATACAAGTGCCCACTCTGGAACACACATAGTCCAAGTGTCCGTTAGCTAACCTAGATAGACAAAGGGACCGCTAGTTGACCTACATAGTCCAAGTGCCAGCTAGGTAACCTAGATAGTAGAAGTGCCCGCTAGGGAACCTAGATAGTCCAAGTGCCTGTTAGGTAACCTAGATAGTCCAAGTGGTGGCTAGGTAACCTACATAGTCCAAGTGCCCGTTCGTTAACCTAGATAATCCAAGTGCCCGTTAGGTAACATAGACAGTCCAAGTGCCCGCTAGTTACCCTACATAGTCCAAGTGCCCGTTAGTTAACCTAGATAGTCAAAGTGCCTGCTAGGTAACCTACATAGTCCAAGTGCCCGCTAGGCAACCTAAATAGTCCAAATATCCGCTAGGGAAACTACATAGTCTAAGTGCCCGCTAGTTAACCTAGATGTTCCAAGTGCCCCCTAGTAAACCTACATAATCCATGGGCCCGCTAGTTAACCTACATAGTGCAAGGGCCCGCTAGTTAACCTAGATCGTGCAAGTGTCCGCTAGTTAACCTACATAGTCCAAGTGCCAGCTAGGTAACCTAGATAGTCCAATTGCCCGCTAGGGATCCTTCATAATCCAAGTGCCTGCTAGGTAACCTAGATAGTCCAAGTGCCCGCTAGGGAAGGTACATAGTCCAAGTGTCCGCTAGGTAACCTAGAGAGTTCAAGTGACCGCTAGTTAACCTACATAGTCCAAGTGCCCGCTAGTTAACCTAGATAGTCCAAGTGCCCGCTAGTAAAGCTAGATAGTCCAAGGGCCTGCTAGTTAACCTAGATAGTCCAAGTGCCCGCTAGTTAACCTAAATCGTCCAAGTGTCCGCTAGGTAACCTACATATTCCAAGTGCCTGCTAGGTAACCTAGATAGTTCAAGTGCCTGATACCTAACCTACATAGTCCAAGTGTCCGTTCGTTAACCTAGATAGTCCAAGTGCCCATTGAGTAACCTACATAGTCCAAGTGCCCGCCTGGTAACCTGGTTAGTCCAAGTGCCCGCTAGTTAACCTACATAGTCCAAGTGCCTTCTAAGGAGCCTACATAGTCCACGTGACCGCTAGGGAACCTACATAGTCCAAGTGCCCGCTAGGTAACCTACATAGTCCAAATACCCGCAAGGAAACCTACATAGTCTAAATGTCCGCTAGGCAACCTACATAATACAAGTGCCCACTCTGGAACATACATAGTCTAAGTGCCCGTTAGCTAACCTAGATAGTCCAAGGGCCCGCTAGTTGACCTATATAGTCCAAGTGCCAGCTAGGTAACCTAGATAGTACAAGTGCCCGCTAGGGAACCTAGATAGTCCAAGTGCCTGTTAGGTAACCTAGATAGTCCAAGTGGTGGCTAGGTAACCTACATAGTCCAAGTGCCTGTTCGTTAACCTAGATAATCCACGTGCCCGTTAGTTAACCTAGACAGTCCAAGTGCCCGCTAGTTATCCTACATAGTCCAAGTGCCCGCTAGGTAACCTAAATAGTCCAAATGTCCGCTAGGGAAACTACATAGTCCAAGTGCCCGCTAGTTAACCTAGATACTCCAAGTGCACCCTAGTAAACCTACATAATCCATGGGCCCGCTAGTTAACCTACATAGTGCAAGGGCCCGCTAGTTAACCTAGATAGTCCAAGTGCCCGCTAGGTAACCTACATAGTGCAGGTGTCAGATAGGTAACCTACATAGTCCAAGTGCCCGCTAGTTAACATAGATAGTCCAAGTGCCCGCTAGGGAAGGTACATAGTCCAACTGCCTGCTCGGTAACCTAGAGAGTGCAAATGCCCGATAGTTAACCTACATAGTCCAAGTGCCTGCTAGGTAACCTAGATAGCCAAGGGCCTGCTAGTTAACCTAGATAGTCCAAGTGACCGCTAGGTAACCTACATTGTGCAAGTGTCCGCTAGTTAACCTACGTAGTCCAAGGAACCCCTAGTTAACCTAGATAGTCCAAGTACCCGCTGGTTAACCTAGATCATCCAATTGTCCGCTAGTTAATCTACATAGTCCAAGTGTCCTTTAGGGAACCTAGATAATCCAAGTGCCCGCTAAGGAACCTACATAGTCCAATTGTCCGCTCTGGAACATACATAGTTCAATTGCCTGTTAGTTAACCTAGATAATCCAAGTGCCCGCTAGTTAACCTACATAGTCCAAGTGCCCGCTAGGCAACCTACATAATCCAAGTGCCCGCTAGGTAACCTAGATAGTCCTA
This sequence comes from Tenrec ecaudatus, assembly GCF_050624435.1. Classification (NCBI taxonomy): domain Eukaryota; kingdom Metazoa; phylum Chordata; class Mammalia; order Afrosoricida; family Tenrecidae; genus Tenrec; species Tenrec ecaudatus. The sequence continues at coordinate 319,567 of NW_027459018.1, forward strand.
GTGCACGCTAGTTAACCTACATAGTCCAAGTGTCCGCTAGGTAACCTAGACAGTCCAAGTGACCACTAGGTTACCTACATAGTCCAAGTGCCCGTTCGTTAACCTACATAGTCCAAGTGCCCGCTAGGTAACGTAGATAGCCCAAGTGCCCGCTAAGGAACGTACATAGTCCAAGTGCCCGCTAGGTAACCTAGATAGTCCAAGTGCCCGCTAGTTTACCTACATAGTCCAAGTGCCTGCTAGGTAAACTACATAGTCCAAGTGCCCACTAGGTAACCTAGACAGTCCAATTGCCCGCTAGTTAACCTAGACAGTCCAAGTACCCGCTAGGGAACCTACATAGTCCAAGTGCCCGCTAGGGAACCTACATAGTCCAAGTGCTTGCTTGGCAACCTACATAGTTCAAGTGCCCCTTAGTTAACCAAGATAGTCAAAGTGCCTGCTAGGTAACCTAGATAGTCCAATTGCCCGCTAGGTAACATACATAGTCCAAGTGCCCGTTAGGTAACCTTGATAGTCCAATTGCCCGTTAGCTAATCTAGATAGTCCAAATGTCCGCTAGTTAACCTACATAGTCCAAGTGCCCGTTCGTTAACCTAGATAGTCCAAGTGCCCGCTAGGTAACCTAGACAGTCCAAGTGCCCGTTAGGTTACCTACATAGACCAAGTGCACTTTCGTTTACCTAGATAATCCAAGTGCCCGCTGGTAACCTACATAGTCCAAGAGCCTTCTAGTTAACCTACATAGTCGAAGTGCCCGTTAAGTAACCTAGATAGTCTCAGTGCCCGCTAGGTAACCTAGATAGTACATGTGCACGCTAGTTAACCTACATAGTCCAAGTGCCCGATAGAAACCTATATAGTCCAAGTGCCCTTTAGGGAAACTACATAGTCCAAGTGCCCGTTAGGGAACCAATAGTCTTAGTGCTGGCTAGGGAACCAGTATCATCCAAGTGTCCGTTCGTTAACCTAGATAGTCCAAGTGCCCATTGGGTAACCTACATAGTCCAAGTGCCCGCTAGTTAACCTACATAGTCCAAATGCCTTCTAGGGAGCCTACATAGTCCACGTGACCGCTATGGAACCTACATACTCAAAGTGCCCGTTAGGGAACCTACATAGTCCAAGTGCCCGCTAAGTAACCTACATAGTCCAAATACCCGCAAGGAAACCTACATAGTCTAAATGTCTGCTAGGCAACCTACATAATCCAACTGCCCGCTCTGGAACATACATAGTCCAAGTGCCCGTTAGCTAACCTAGATAGTCCAAGGGCCCGCTAGTTGACCTACATAGTCCAAGTGCCAGCTAGGTAACCTAGATAGTACAAGTGCCCGCTAGGGAACCTAGATAGTCCAAGTGGTGCCTAGGTAACCTACATAGTCCAAGTGCCCGTTCGTTAACCTAGATAATCCAAGTGCCCGTTAGGTAACCTAGACAGTCCATGTGCCCGCTAGTTACCCTACATAGTCCAAGTGCCCGTTAGTTAACCTAGATAGTTAAAGTGCCTGCTAGGTAACCTACATAGTCCAAGTGCCCGCTAGGCAACCTAAATAGTCCAAATGCCCGCTAGGGAAACTACATAATCCAAGTGCCCGCTAGTTAACCTAGATGTTCCAAGTGCCCCCTAGTAAACCTACATAATCCATGGGCCCACTAGTTAACCTACATAGTGCAAGGGCCCGCTAGTTAACCCAGATCGTGCAAGTGTCCGCTAGTTAACCTACATAGTCCAAGTGCCAGCTAGGTAACTTAGATAGTCCAATTGCCCGCTAGGGATCCTTCATAATCCAAGTGCCTGCTAGGTAACCTAGATAGTCCAAGTGCCCGCTAGGGAAGGTACATAGTCCAAGTGTCCGCTAGGTAACCTAGAGAGTTCAAGTGACCGCTAGTTAACCTACATAGTCCAAGTGCCCGCTAGTTACCCTAGATAGTCCAAGGGCCTGCCCGGAAACCTAGATAGTCCAAGTGCCCGCTAGTTAACCTAGATAGTCCAAGTGCCCGCTAGTTAACCTAAATCATCCAAGTGTCCGCTAGGTAACCTACATAGTCCAAGTGCCTGCTAGGTAACCTAGATAGTTCAAGTGCCTGATACCTAACCTACATAGTCCAAGTGTCCGTTCGTTAACCTAGATAGTCCAAGTGCCCATTGAGTAACCTACATAGTCCAAGTGCCCGCCTGGTAACCTGGTTAGTCCAAGTGCCCGCTAGTTAACCTACATAGTCCAAGTGCCTTCTAGGGAGCCTACATAGTCCACGTGACCGCTAGGGAACCTACATAGTCCAAGTGCCCGCTAGGTAACCTACATAGTCCAAATGCCCGCAAGGAAACCTACATAGTCTAAATGTCCGCTAGGCAACCTACATAATACAAGTGCCCACTCTGGAACATACATAGTCCAAGTGCCCGTTAGCTAACCTAGATAGTCCAAGGGCCCGCTAGTTGACCTACATAGTCCAAGTGCCAGCTAGGTAACCTAGATAGTACAAGTGCCCGCTAGGGAACCTAGATAGTCCAAGTGCCTGTTACGTAACCTAGACAGTCCAAGTACCCGCTAGGGAACCTACATAGTCCAAGCGCCCGCTAGGGAACCTACATAGTCCAAGTGCTCGCTTGGCAACCTACATAGTTCAAGTGCCCCTTAGTTAACCAAGATAGTCAAAGTGCCTGCTAGGTAACCTAGATAGTCCAATTGCCCGCTAGGTAACATACATAGTCCAAGTGCCCGTTAGGTAACCTTGATAGTCCAATTGCCCGTTAGCTAATCTAGATAGTCTAAGTGTCCGCTAGTTAACCTACATAGTCCAAGTGCCCGTTCGTTAACCTAGATAGTCCAAGTGCCCGCTAGGTAACCTAGACAGTCCAAGTGCCCGTTAGGTTACCTACATAGCCCAAGTGCACTTTCGTTTACCTAGATAGTCCAAGTGCCCGCTGGTAACCTACATAGTCCAAGAGCCTTCTAGTTAACCTACATAGTCGAAGTGCCCGCTAGGTAACCTAGATAGTCTCAGTGCCCGCTAGGTAACCTAGATAGTCCATGTGCCTGCTAGTTAACCTACATAGTCCAAGTGCCCGATAGAAACCTATATAGTCCAAGTGCCCTTTAGGGAAACTACATAGTCCAAGTGCCCGTTAGGGAACCAATAGTCTTAGTGCTGGCTAGGGAACCTGTATCATCCAAGTGCACGCTAGGTAACCTAGATAGTCCAAGTGTCCGCTAGGTAACCTACAAAGTCCAAGTACCCGCTAGTTTATCTATATAGTCCAAATACCCGATAGGGAAACTACATAATCCACGTACCCGCTAATTAACCTACATAGTCCAAGTGACCATTAGCTAATCTAGATAGTCTAAGGGCCCACTAGTTAACCTACATAGTTCAAGTGCCCGCTAGGTAACTTAGATAATCCAAGTGCCCGCTAGTTAACCTACATAGTCGAAGGGCCCCTTAGTTAACCAAGATAGTCCACGTGCCCGCTAGTTAACTTAGATTGTCCAAGTGTCCGCTAGTTAACCTACATAGTACAAGTGCCCTTAGGTGACCTACATAGTCCAAGTTCCCGCTAGGTAACCTAGATAGTCAAGGGCCCATTACCTATCCTAGATTGTCCAATTGCCCGCTTGGCAACCTACATAGTCCGAGTGCCCGTTCGTTAACATAGAAGTCCAAGTGCCCGCTAGGTAACCTAGACAGTCCAAGTGCCCGCTAGGTTACCTGCATAGCCCAAGTGCCCGCTAGTTAACCTACATAGTCCAAGTGCCAGTTAGCTATCCTAGGTAGTCCAAGGGCCTGCTAGTTGACCTACATAGTCCAAATGCCCGCTAGGTAACCTAGATAATCCAAGTGCCCGCTAGGGAACCTTCATAGTCCAAGTGCCAGCTAGGTAACTTAGATAGTCCAAGTGCCCGCTCGTTAACCTAGATAGTCCTAGTGCCCGTTAGGTAACCTAGAGTGTCCAAGTGCCCACGAGGGTACGTACTTAGTCCAAGTGCCCGTTAGCTAACCTAGATAGTCCAAGGGCCCCGCTAGTTAACATTGATCATCCAAGTGCCCGCTAGTTAACCTAGATAGTCCAAGTGCCCGCTAGGTGGCCTAAGTAGTCCAAATGTTCGATAGGGATCCTACATAGTCCAAGTGCCCGCTAGGTAACCTAGACTGTCCAAGTGCCCGCTAGGTTACCTACATAGTCCAAGTGCCCGTTCGTTAACCTAGATAGTCCAAGTGCACGCTAGGTAACCTAGACTGTCCAAGTGCCCGCTAGGTTACCTACATAGTCAAGTGCCCGTTCGTTAACCTAGATAGTCCAAGGACCCGCTAGGAAACCTACATAGTCAAAGGCCCCGCTCGGTAACCTAGAATCCAAGTGCTCGCTAGTTAACCTACATAATCCAAGTGCCCGCTATGTAACCTAGATAGTCAAAGTGCCCGCTAGGTAACTTACATTGTCCAAGTTCCCCCTAGGTAACCTAGATACTCAAAGTGCTCGTTACCTAACCTAGATAGTCCAAGTGCCCGCTAAGCAACCTACATATTCCAAGTGCCCGTCGTTAACCTAGAAGTCCAAGTGCCCGCTAGGTAACCTAGACAGTCCAAGTACCCGCTAGGTTACCTGCACATACCAAGTGCCCGTTCGTTAACCTAGATAGTCCAAGTGCCCGTTAGTTAACCTAGATAGTCCAAGTGCCCGCTAGTAAACCTAGATAGTCCAAGGGCCTGCTAGTTAACGTAGATAGTCCAAGTGCCCGCTAGTTAACCTAAATCGTCCAAGTGTCCGCTAGGTAACCTAGATAGTCCAAGTGCCTGATAGCTAACCTACATAGTCCAAGTGTCCGTTCGTTAACCTAGATAGTCCAAGTGCCCATTGGGTAACATACATAGTCCAAGTGCCCGCTAGTTAACCTACATAGTCCAAGTGCCTTCTAGGGAGCCTACATAGTCCACGTGACCGCTAGGGAACCTACATAGTCCAAGTGCCCGTTAGGGAACCTACATAGTCCAAGTGCCCGCTAGGTAAACTACATAGTCCAAATGCCCGCAAGGAAACCTATATAGTCTAAATGTCCGCTAGGCAACCTACATAATCCAAGTGCCCGCTCTGGAAATACATAGTCCAAGTGCCCGTTAGCTAACCTAGATAGTCCAAGGGCCCGCTAGTTGACCTACATAGTCCAAGTTCCAGCTGCGTAATCTAGATAGTACAAGTGCCCGCTAGGGGACCTAGATAGTCCAATTGCCTTTTAGCTAACCTAGATAGTCCAAGTGGTGGCTAGGTAACCTACATAGTCCAAGTGCCCGTTCGTTAACCTAGATAATCCAAGTGCCCTTTAGGTAACCTAGACAGTCCAAGTGCCCGCTAGTTACCCTACATAGTCCAAGTGCCCGTTAGTTAACCTAGATAGTCAAAGTGCCTGCTAGGTAACCTAGATAGTCCAATTGCCCGCTGGGCAACCTACATAGTCCGAGTGCCCGTTCGTTAACATAGAAGTCCAAGTGCCCGCTAGGTAACCTAGACAGTCCAAGTGCCCGCTAGGTTACCTGCATAGTCCAAGTGCCCGTTAGGTAACCTACATACTCCAAGGGTCCGCTAGTTAACCTACATAGTCCAATGCCAATTAGCTAACCTAGATAGTCCAAGGGCCCGCTAGTTGACCTACATAGTCCAAGTGCCCGCTAGGTTACCTAGATAATCCAAGTGCCCGCTAGGTAACCTAGACAGTCCAAGTGCCTGCTAGGTTACCTGCACATATCAAGTGCCCGTTCGTTAACCTAGATGGTCCAAGTGCCCGTTAGTTAACCTAGATAGTCCAAGTGCCCGCTAGTAAACCTAGATAGTCCAAGGGCCCGCTAGTTAACCTAGATCGTGCAAGTGTCCGCTAGTTAACCTACATAGTCCAAGTGCCCGCTAGGTAACCTACATAGTGCAGGTGTCCGCTAGGTAACCTACATAGTCCAAGTGCCCGCTAGTTAACATAGATAGTCCAAGTGCCCGCTAGGTAATGTACAGAGTCCAAGAGCCCGCTAGGTAACCTAGAGAGTGCAAATGCCCGCTACTTAACCTACATAGTCCAAGTGCCTGCTAGGTAACCTAGATAGTCCAAGGGCCTGCTAGTTAACCTAGATAGTCCAAGTGCACGCTAGGTAACCTACATAGTGCTAGTGTCTGCTAGTTAACCTACGTAGTCCAAGGAATCCCAAGTTAACCTAGATAGTCCAAGTACCCGCTAGTTATCCTAGATCATCCAATTGTCCGATAGTTAACCTACATAGTCCAAGTGTCCTTTAGGGAAACTAGATAGTCCATGTGCCCGCTAAGGAACCTACATAGTCCAATTGTCCGCTCTGGAACATACATAGTTCAAGTGCCTGTTAGTTAACCTAGATAATCCAAGTGCCCGCTAGTTAACCTACATAGTCCAAGTGCCCGCTAGGCAACCTACATAATCCAAGTGCCCGCTAGGTAACCTATATAGTCCAAATGCCCGCTAGGGAACCTACATAGTCCAAGTGCCCGCTAGTTAACCTAGAGAGTCCAAGTGCACGCTAGTTAACCTACATAGTTCAAGTGTCCGCTAGGTAACCTAGACAGTCCAAGTGACCACTAGGTTACCTACATAGTCCAAGTGCCCGTTCGTTAACCTACATAGTCCAAGTGCCCGCTAGGTAACGTAGATAGCCCAAGTGCCCGCTAGGGAACGTACATAGTCCAAGTGCCCGCTAGGTAACCTAGATAGTCCAAGTGCCCGCTAGTTAACCTACATAGTCCAAGTGCCTGCTAGGTAAACTACATAGTCCAAGTGCCCACTAGGTAACCTAGACAGTCCAATTACCCGCTAGTTAACCTAGACAGTCCAAGTACCCGCTAGGGAACCTACATAGTCCAAGCGCCCGCTAGGGAACCTACATACTCCAAGTGCTCGCTTGGCAACCTACCTAGTTCAAGTGCCCCTTAGTTAACCAAGATAGTCAAAGTGCCTGCTAGGTAACCTAGATAGTCCAATTGCCCGCTAGGTAACCTACATAGTCCAAGTGCCCGTTAGGTAACCTTGATAGTCCAATTGCCCGTTAGCTAATCTAGATAGTCCAAGTGCCTGATACCTAACCTACATAGTCCAAGTGCCCGTTCGTTAACCTAGATAGTCCAAGTGCCCACTAGTTAACCTACATAGTTCAAGTGCCCGCTAGGTAACCTAGTTTGTCCTATTGCCCGTTAGTTAACCCAGATAGTCCAAGTGCCCGCTAGGGTATGTACATAGACCAAGTGCCCGCTAGGTAACCTAGATAATCCAAGTGCCTGCTAGGTAACCTAGACAATCCAAGTGCCCGTTAGGTTACCTACATAGCCCAAGTGCACTTTCGTTTACCTAGATAGTCCAAGTGCCCGCTAGGTAACCTACATAGTCCAAGAGCCCGCTAGGTAACCTTGATAGTCCAAGTGCCTTCTAGTTAACCTACATAGTCCAAGTGCCCGCTGGGTAACCTAGATAGTCTCAGTGCCCGCTAGGTAACCTAGATAGTCCATGTGCCGGCTAGTTAACCTACATAGTCCAAATGCCCGATAGAAACCTATATAGTCCAAGTGCCCTTTAGGGAACCTACATAGTCCAAGTGCCCGTTAGGGAACCAATAGTCTTAGTGCTGGCTAGGGAACCTGTATCATCCAAGTGCCCGCTAGGTAACCTAGATAGTCCAAGTGCCCGCTAGGTAACCTACAAAGTCCAAGTGCCCGCTAGGTTATCTCTATAGTCCAAATGCCCGCTAGGGAACCTACATAGTCCACGTACCCGCTAATTAACCTACATAGTCCAAGTGACCATTAGCTAACCTAGATAGTCTAAGGGCCCACTAGTTAACCTACATAGTTCACGTGCCCGCTAGGTAACTTAGATAATCCAAGTGTCCGCTAGTTAACCTACATAGTCCAAAGGCCCGCTAGTTAACCTACATAGTCCAAGGGGCCCGCTAGTTGACCTACATAGTCCAAGTGCCCGCTAGGTAACCTAGATTGTCCTATTGCCCGTTAGTTAACCTAGATAGTCCAAGTGCCCGCTAGGTAACCCAGATAGTCCAAGTGCCCGCTAGGGTATGTACATAGACCAAGTGCCCGCAAGGTAACCTAGATAGTCCAAGTGCCCGCTAGTTAACCTACATAGTCGAAGGGCCCCTTAGTTAACCTAGATAGTCCATGTGCCCGCTAGTTAACCTAGATTGTCCAAGTGTCCGCTAGTTGACCTAGATAGTCCAAGTGCCCGCTAGTTAACCTAGATAGTCCAAGTGCCCGCTAGGTGGCCTAAGTAGTCCAAATGTCCGATAGGGATCCTACATAGTCCAAGTGCCCGCTAGGTAACCTATATAGTCCAAGTGCCCGTTCGTTAACCTAGATAGTCCAAGTGCACGCTAGGTAACCTAGACTGTCCAAGTGCCCGCTAGGTTACCTACATAGTCCAAGTGCCCTTAGGTAACCTACAAAGTCCAAGTTCCCGCTAGGTAACCTAGATAGTCAAGGACCCGTTACCTATCCTAGATCGTCCAATTGCCCGCTGGGCAACCTACATAGTCCGAGTGCCCGTTCGTTAACATAGAAGTCCAAGTGCCCGCTAGGTTACCTGCATAGTCCAAGTGCCCGTTAGTTAACCTACATAGTCCAAGTGTCCGCTAGTTAACCTACATAGTCCAAGTGCCAGTTAGCTAACCTAGATAGTCCAAGGGCCTGCTAGTTGACCTACATAGTCCAAGTGCCCGCTAGGTAACCTAGATAATCCAAGTGCCCGCTAGGGTACCTTCATAGTCCAAGTGCCAGCTAGGTAACTTAGATAGTCCAAGTGCCCGCTCGGTAACCTAGATAGTCCTAGTGCCCGTTAGTTAACCTAGAGTGTCCAAGTGCCCACGAGGGGACGTACTTAGTCCAAGTGCCCGTTAGCTAACCTAGATAGTCGAAGGGCCCCGCTAGTTAACATTGATCATCCAAGTGCCCGCTAGTTAACCTACGTAGTCCAAGGTCCGCTAGTTAACCTAGATAGTCCAAGTGCTCGCTAGTTAACATACATAGTACAAGGGCCCGCTAGTTGACCTAGATAGTCCAAGTGCCCGCTAGTTAACCTAGATAGTCCAAGTGCCCGCTAGGTAGCGTAAGTAGTTCAAATGTCCGATAGGGATCCTACATAGTCCAAGTGCCCGCTAGGTAACCTATATAGTCCAAGTGCCCGTTCGCTAACCTAGATAGTGCTAGTGCACGCTAGGTAACCTAGACTGTCCAAGTGCCCGCTAGGTTACCTACATAATCCAAGTGCCCGTTCGTTAACCGAGATAGTCCAAGTACCCGCTAGGAAACCTACATAGTCAAAGGGCCCGCTAGGTAACCTAGAGTCCAAGTGCTCGCTAGTTAACCTACATAGTCCAAGTGCCCGCTATGTAACCTAGATAGTCAAAGTGCCCGCTAGGTAACTTACATTGTCCAAGTTCCCGCTAGGTAACCTAGATACTCAAAGTGCCCGTTACCTAACCTAGATAGTCCAAGTGCCCGCTAAGCAACCTACATAGTCCAAGTGCCCGTCGTTAACCTAGAAGTCCAAGTGCCCGCTAGGTAACCTAGACAGTCCAAGTGCCCGCTAGGTTACCTGCACATACCAAGTGCCCGTTAGTTAACCTAGATAGTCCAAGTGCCCGCTAGTAAACCTAGATAGTCCAAGTGCCCATTGGGTAACCTACATAGTAAGTGGCCGCTAGGTAACCTACATAGTCCAAGTGCCTTCTAGGGAGCCTACATTGTCCACGTGACCGCTAGGGAACCTACATAGTCCAAGTGCCCGTTAGGGAACCTATATAGTCTAAATGTCCTCTAGGCAACCTACATAATCAAAGTGCCCGCTCTGGAACATACATAGTCCAAGTGCCCGTTAGCTAACCTAGATAGTCCAAGGGCCCGCTAGTTGACCTACATAGTCCAAGTGCCAGCTAGGTAACCTAGTGCCCGCTAGGGAACCTAGATAGTCCAAGTGCCTTTTAGCTAACCTAGATAGTCCAAGTGGTGGCTAGGTAACCTACATAGTCCAAGTGCCCGTTCGTTAACCTAGATAATCCAAGTGCCCGTTAGGTGACCTAGACAGTCCAAGTGCCCGCTAGTTACCCTACATAGTCCACGTGCCCGTTAGTTAACCTAGATAGTCAAAGTTCCTGCTAGGTAACCTAGATAGTCCAAGTGCCCGCTAGTTAACCTAAATCGTCCAAGTGTCCGCTAGGTAACCTACATAGTCCAAGTGCCTGCTAGGTAACCTAGATAGTCCAAGTGCCTGATAGCTAACCTACATAGTCCAAGTGTCCGTTCGTTAACCTAGATAGTCCAAGTGCCCATTGGGTAACCTACACAGTCCAAGTGCCCGCTTGGTAACCTGGTTAGTCCAAGTGCCCGCTAGATAACCTACATAGTCCAAGTGCCCGCTAGGCAACCTAAATAGTCCAAATGCTCGCTAGGGAAACTACATAGTCCAAGTGCCCGCTAGTTAACCTTGATGTTCCAAGTGCCCACTAGTAAACCTACATAATCCATGGGCCCGCTAGTTTAACCTACATAGTGCAAGGGCCCGCTAGTTAACCTAGATCGTGCAAGTGTCCGCTAGTTAACCTACATAGTCCAAGTGCCAGCTAGGTAACCTAGATAGTCCAATTGCCCGCTAGGGATCCTTCATAATCCAAGTGCCTGCTAGGTAACCTAGATAGTCCAAGTGGCCGCTAGGGAAGGTACATAGTCCAAGTGTCCGCTAGGTAACCTAGAGAGTGCAAGTGCCCACTAGTTAACCTACATAGTCCAAGTGCCCGCTACTTAACCTAGATAGTCCAAGTGCCCGCTAGTAAACCTAGATTGTCCAAGGGCCTGCTAGTTAACCTAGATAGTCCAAGTGCCCGCTAGTTAACCTAAATCGTCCAAGTGTCCGCTAGGTAACCTACATAGTCCAAGTGCATGCTAGGTAACCTAGATAGTCCAAGTGCCTGATAGCTAACCTACATAGTCCAAGTGTCCGTTCGTTAACCTAGATAGTCCAAGTGCCCATTGGGTAACCTACATAGTCCAAGTGCCCGCTGGGTAACCTGGTTAGTCCAAGTGCCCGCTAGATAACCTACATAGTCCAAGTGCCTTCTAGGGAGCCTATATAGTCCACGTGACCGCTAGGGAACCTACATAGTCCAAATGCCCACAAGGAAACCTACATAGTCTAAATGTCCTCTAGGCAACCTACATAATCCAAGTGCCCGCTCTGGAACATACACAGTCCAAGTGCCCGTTAGCTAACCTAGATAGTCCAAGGGCCCGCTAGTTGACCTACATAGTCCAAGTGCCAGCTAGGTAACCTAGTGCCCGCTAGGGAACCTAGATAGTCCAAGTGCCTTTTAGCTAACCTAGATAGTCCAAGTGGTGGCTAGGTAACCTACATAGTCCAAGTGCCCGTTCGTTAACCTAGATAATCCAAGTGCCCGTTAGGTGACCTAGACAGTCCAAGTGCCCGCTAGTTACCCTACATAGTCCACGTGCCCGTTAGTTAACCTAGATAGTCAAAGTGCCTGCTAGGTAACCTAGATAGTCCAAGTGCCCGCCAGGTAACCTACATAGTCCAAGTGCCCGCTAGGCAACCTAAATAGTCCAAATGCCCGCTAGGGAAACTACATAGTCCAAGTGCCCGCTAGTTAACCTAGATAGTTCAAGTGCCCCCTAGTAAACCTACATAATCCATGGGCCAGCTAGTTAACCTACATAGTGCAAGGGCCCGCTTGTTAACCTAGATCGTGCAAGTGTCCGCTAGTTAACCTACATAGTCCAAGTGCCAGCTAGGTAACCTAGATAGTCCAATTGCCCGCTAGGGATCCTTCATAATCCAAGTGCCTGCTAGGTAACCTAGATAGTCCAAGTGGCCGCTAGGGAAGGTACATAGTCCAAGTGTCCGCTAGGTAACCTAGAGAGTGCAAGTGCCCGCTAGTTAACCTACATAGTCCAAGTGCCCGCTAGTTAACCTAGATAGTCCAAGTGCCCGCTAGTAAACCTAGATAGTCCAAGGGCCTGCTAGTTAACCTAGATAGTCCAAGTTCCCGGTAGTTAACTTAAATCGTCCAAGTGTCCGCTAGGTAACCTACATAGTCCAAGTGCCTGCTAGGTAACCTAGATAGTCCAAGTGCCTGATAGCTAACCTACATAGTCCAAGTGTCCGTTCGTTAACCTAGATAGTCCAAGTGCCCATTGGGTAACCTACATAGTCCAAGTGCCCGCTTGGTAACCTGGTTAGTCCAAGTGCCCGCTAGATAACCTACATAGTCCAAGTGCCTTCCAGGGAGCCTACATAGTCCACATGACCGCTAGGGAACCTACATAGTCCAAATGCCCGCAAGGAAACCTACATAGTCTAAATGTCCGCTAGGCAACCTACATAATCCAAGTGCCCACTCAGGAACATACATAGTCCAAGTGCCCGTTAGCTAACCTAGATAGTCCAAGGGCCCGCTAGTTGACCTACATAGTCCAAGTGCCAGCTAGGTAACCTAGATAGTACAAGTGCCCGCTAGGGTACCTAGATAGTCCAAGTGCCTGTTAGCTAACCTAGATAGTCCAAGTGGTGGCAAGGTAACCTACATAGTCCAAGTGCCCGTTCGTTAACCTAGATAATCCAAGTGCCCGTTAGGTGACCTAGACAGTCCAAGTGCCCGCTAGTTACCCTACATAGTCCAAGTGCCCGTTAGTTAACCTAGATAGTCAAAGTGCCAACTAGGTAACCTAGATAGTCCAAGTGCCCGCTAGATAACCTACATAGTCCAAGTGCCCGCTAGGTAACCTAAATAGTCTCAGTGCCCGCTAGGTAACCTAGATAGTCCATGTGCCCGCTAGTTAACCTACATAGTCCAAGTGCCCGATAGAAACCTATATTGTCCAAGTGCCTTTTAGGGAACCTACATAGTCCAAGTGCCCGTTAGGGAACCAATAGTCTTAGTGCTGGCTAGGGAACCTGTATCATCCAAGTGCCTGCTAGGTAACCTAGATAGTCCAAGTGCCCGCTAGGTAACCTACAAAGTCCAAGTGCCCGCTAGGTTATCTATATAGTCCAAATGCCCGCTAGGAAACCTAAATAGTCCACGTACCCGCTAATTAACCTACATAGTCCAAGTGACCATTAGCTAACCTAGATAGTCTAAGGGCCCACTAGTTAACCTACATAGTTCAAGTGCCCGCTAGGTAACTTAGATAATCCAAGTGCCCGCTAGTTAACCTACATAGTCCAAAGGCCCGCTAGTTACCCTACATAGTCCAAGGGCCCGCTAGGTAACCTAGATTGTCCTATTGCCCGTTAGTTAACCTAGATAGTCCAAGTGCCCGCTAGGGTTTGTACATAGACCAAGTGCCCGCTAGGTAACCTAGATAGTCCAAGTGCCCGCTAGTTAACCTACATAGTCGAAGGGCCCCTTAGTTAACCTAGATAGTCCACGTGCCCGCTAGTAAACCTAGATTGTCCAAGTGTCCGCTAGTTAACCTACATAGTCCAAGTGCCCTTAGGTAACCTACATCGTCCAAGTTCTCGCTAGGTAACCTAGATAGTCAAGGGCCCGTTACCTATCCTAGATCGTCCAATTGCCCACTAGGTAACCTAGATAGTCCAAGTGCCCGCTAGGTAACCTACAAAGTCCAAGTGCCCGCTAGGTTATCTATATAGTCCAAATGCCCGCTAGGAAACCTACATAGTCCACGTACCCGCTAATTAACCTACATAGTCCAAGTGACCATTAGCTAACCTAGATAGTCTAAGGGCCCACTAGTTAACCTACATAGTTCAAGTGCCCGCTATGTAACTTAGATAATCCAAGTGCCCGCTAGTTAACCTACATAGTCCAAAGGCCCGCTAGTTAACCTACATAGTCCAAGTGCCCGCTAGGCAACCTACATAATCCAAGTGCCCGCTAGGTAACCTAGATAGTCCTAGTGCACGCTAGTTAACCTACATAGTCCAAGTGTCCGCTAGGTAACCTAGACAGTCCAAGTGACCACTAGGTTACCTACATAGTCCAAGTGCCCGTTCGTTAACCTACATAGTCCAAGTGCCCGCTAGGTAACGTAGATAGCCCAAGTGTCCGCTAAGGAACGTACATAGTCCAAGTGCCCGCTAGGTAACCTAGATAGTCCAAGTGCCCGCTAGTTTACCTACATAGTCCAAGTGCCTGCTAGGTAAACTACATAGTCCAAGTGCCCACTAGGTAACCTAGACAGTCCAATTGCCCGCTAGTTAACCTAGACAGTCCAAGTACCCGCTAGGGAACCTACATAGTCCAAGCGCCCGCTAGGGAACCTACATAGTCCAAGTGCTCGCTTGGCAACCTACATAGTTCAAGTGCCCCTTAGTTAACCAAGATAGTCAAAGTGCCTGCTAGGTAACATAGATAGTCCAATTGCCCGCTAGGTAACATACATAGTCCAAGTGCCCGTTAGGTAACCTTGATAGTCCAATTGCCCGTTAGCTAATCTAGATAGTCCAAATGTCCGCTAGTTAACCTACATAGTCCAAGTGCCCGTTCGTTAACCTAGATAGTCCAAGTGCCCGCTAGGTAACCTAGACAGTCCAAGTGCCCGTTAGGTTACCTACATAGACCAAGTGCACTTTCGTTTACCTAGATAGTCCAAGTGCCCGCTGGTAACCTACATAGTCCAAGAGCCTTCTAGTTAACCTACATAGTCGAAGTGCCCGTTAAGTAACCTAGATAGTCTCAGTGCCCGCTAGGTAACCTAGATAGTACTTGTGCACGCTAGTTAACCTACATAGTCCAAGTGCCCGATAGAAACCTATATAGTCCAAGTGCCCTTTAGGGAAACTACATAGTCCAAGTGCCCGTTAGGGAACCAATAGTCTTAGTGCTGGCTAGGGAACCAGTATCATCCAAGTGTCCATTCGTTAACCTAGATAGTCCAAGTGCCCATTGGGTAACCTACATAGTCCAAGTGCCCGCTAGTTAACCTACATAGTCCAAATGCCTTCTAGGGAGCCTACATAGTCCACGTGACCGCTAGGGAACCTACATACTCAAAGTGCCCGTTAGGGAACCTACATAGTCCAAGTGCCCGCTAAGTAACCTACATAGTCCAAATACCCGCAAGGAAACCTACATAGTCTAAATGTCCGCTAGGCAACCTACATAATCCAACTGCCCGCTGTGGAACATACATAGTCCAAGTGCCCGTTAGCTAACCTAGATAGTCCAAGGGCCCGCTAGTTGACCTACATAGTCCAAGTGCCAGCTAGGTAACCTAGATAGTACAAGTGCCCGCTAGGGAACCTAGATAGTCCAAGTGGTGCCTAGGTAACCTACATAGTCCAAGTGCCCGTTCGTTAACCTAGATAATCCAAGTGCCCGTTAGGTAACCTAGACAGTCCAAGTGCCCGCTAGTTACCCTACATAGTCCAAGTGCCCGTTAGTTAACCTAGATAGTTAAAGTGCCTGCTAGGTAACCTACATAGTCCAAGTGCCCGCTAGGCAACCTAAATAGTCCAAATGCCCGCTAGGGAAACTACATAATCCAAGTGCCCGCTAGTTAACCTAGATGTTCCAAGTGCCCCCTAGTAAACCTACATAATCCATGGGCCCACTAGTTAACCTACATAGTGCAAGGGCCCGCTAGTTAACCCAGATCGTGCAAGTGTCCGCTAGTTAACCTACATAGTCCAAGTGCCAGCTAGGTAACTTAGATAGTCCAATTGCCCGCTAGGGATCCTTCATAATCCAAGTGCCTGCTAGGTAACCTAGATAGTCCAAGTGCCCGCTAGGGAAGGTACATAGTCCAAGTGTCCGCTAGGTAACCTAGAGAGTTCAAGTGACCGCTAGTTAACCTACATAGTCCAAGTGCCCGCTAGTTACCCTAGATAGTCCAAGGGCCTGCCCGGAAACCTAGATAGTCCAAGTGCCCGCTAGTTAACCTAGATAGTCCAAGTGCCCGCTAGTTAACCTAAATCATCCAAGTGTCCGCTAGGTAACCTACATAGTCCAAGTGCCTGCTAGGTAACCTAGATAGTTCAAGTGCCTGATACCTAACCTACATAGTCCAAGTGTCCGTTCGTTAACCTAGATAGTCCAAGTGCCCATTGAGTAACCTACATAGTCCAAGTGCCCGCCTGGTAACCTGGTTAGTCCAAGTGCCCGCTAGTTAACCTACATAGTCCAAGAGCCTTCTAGGGAGCCTACATAGTCCACGTGACCGCTAGGGAACCTACATAGTCCAAGTGCCCGCTAGGTAACCTACATAGTCCAAATGCCCGCAAGGAAACCTAGATAGTCTCAGTGCCCGCTAGGTAACCTAGATAGTCCATGTGCCTGCTAGTTAACCTACATAGTCCAAGTGCCCGATAGAAACCTATATAGTTCAAGTGCCCTTTAGGGAAACTACATAGTCCAAGTGCCCGTTAGGGAACCAATAGTCTTAGTGCTGGCTAGGGAACCTGTATCATCCAAGTGCACGCTAGGTAACCTAGATAGTCCAAGTGTCCGCTAGGTAACCTACAAAGTCCAAGTACCCGCTAGTTTATCTATATAGTCCAAATGCCCGATAGGGAAACTACATAGTCCACGTACCCGCTAATTAACCTACATAGTCCAAGTGACCATTAGCTAATCTAGATAGTCTAAGGGCCCACTAGTTAACCTACATAGTTCAAGTGCCCGCTAGGTAACTTAGATAATCCAAGTGCCCGCTAGTTAACCTACATAGTCGAAGGGCCCCTTAGTTAACCAAGATAGTCCACGTGCCCGCTAGTTAACTTAGATTGTCCAAGTGTCCGCTAGTTAACCTACATAGTACAAGTGCCCTTAGGTGACCTACATAGTCCAAGTTCCCGCTAGGTAACCTAGATAGTCAAGGGCCCATTACCTATCCTAGATTGTCCAATTGCCCGCTTGGCAACCTACATAGTCCGAGTGCCCGTTCGTTAACATAGAAGTCCAAGTGCCCGCTAGGTAACCTAGACAGTCCAAGTGCCCGCTAGGTTACCTGCATAGCCCAAGTGCCCGCTAGTTAACCTACATAGTCCAAGTGCCAGTTAGCTATCCTAGGTAGTCCAAGGGCCCGCTAGTTGACCTACATAGTCCAAATGCCCGGTAGGTAACCTAGATAATCCAAGTGCCCGCTAGGGAACCTTCATAGTCCAAGTGCCAGCTAGGTAACTTAGATAGTCCAAGTGCCCGCTCGTTAACCTAGATAGTCCTACTGCCCGTTAGGTAACCTAGAGTGTCCAAGTGCCCACGAGGGTACGTACTTAGTCCAAGTGCCCGTTAGCTAACCTAGATAGTCCAAGGGCCCCGCTAGTTAACATTGATCATCCAAGTGCCCGCTAGTTAACCTAGATAGTCCAAGTGCCCGCTAGGTGGCCTAAGTAGTCCAAATGTTCGATAGGGATCCTACATAGTCCAAGTGCCCGCTAGGTAACCTAGACTGTCCAAGTGCCCGCTAGGTTACCTACATAGTCCAAGTGCCCATTCGTTAACCTAGATAGTCCAAGTGCACGCTAGGTAACCTAGACTGTCCAAGTGCCCGCTAGGTTACCTACATAGTCCAAGTGCCCGTTCATTAACCTAGATAGTCCAAGGACCCGCTAGGAAACCTACATAGTCAAAGGCCCCACTCGGTAACCTAGAATCCAAGTGCTCGCTAGTTAACCTACATAGTCCAAGTGCCCGCTATGTAACCTAGATAGTCAAAGTGCCCGCTAGGTAACTTACATTGTCCAAGTTCCCGCTAGGTAACCTAGATACTCAAAGTGCCCGTTACCTAACCTAGATAGTCCAAGTGCCCGCTAAGCAACCTACATAGTCCAAGTGCCCGTCGTTAACCTAGAAGTCCAAGTGCCCGCTAGGTAACCTAGACAGTCCAAGTACCCGCTAGGTTACCTGCACATACCAAGTGCCCGTTCGTTAACCTAGATAGTCCAAGTGCCCGTTAGTTAACCTAGATAGTCCAAGTGCCCGCTAGTAAACCTAGATAGTCCAAGGGCCTGCTAGTTAACGTAGATAGTCCAAGTGCCCGCTAGTTAACCTAAATCGTCCAAGTGTCCGCTAGGTAACCTAGATAGTCCAAGTGCCTGATAGCTAACCTACATAGTCCAAGTGTCCGTTCGTTAACCTAGATAGTCCAAGTGCCCATTGGGTAACATACATAGTCCAAGTGCCCGCTAGTTAACCTACATAGTCCAAGTGCCTTCTAGGGAGCCTACATAGTCCACGTGACCGCTAGGGAACCTACATAGTCCAAGTGCCCGTTAGGGAACCTACATAGTCCAAGTGCCCGCTAGGTAACCTACATAGTCCAAATGCCCGTAAGGAAACCTACATAGTCTAAATGTCCGCTAGGCAACCTACATAATCCAAGTGCCCGCTCTGGAACATACATAGTCCAAGTGCCCGTTAGCTAACCTAGATAGTCCAAGGGCCCGCTAGTTGACCTACATAGTCCAAGTTCCAGCTGCGTAATCTAGATAGTACAAGTGCCCGCTAGGGGACCTAGATAGTCCAATTGCCTTTTAGCTAACCTAGATAGTCCAAGTGGTGGCTAGGTAACCTACATAGTCCAAGTGCCCGTTCGTTAACCTAGATAATCCAAGTGCCCGTTAGGTAACCTAGACAGTCCAAGTGCCCGCTAGTTACCCTACATAGTCCAAGTGCCCGTTAGTTAACCTAGATAGTCAAAGTGCCTGCTAGGTAACCTAGATAGTCCAATTGCCCGCTGGGCAACCTACATAGTCCGAGTGCCCGTTCGTTAACATAGAAGTCCAAGTGCCCGCTAGGTAACCTAGACAGTCCAAGTGCCCGCTAGGTTACCTGCATAGTCTAAGTGCCCGTTAGGTAACCTACATACTCCAAGGGTCCGCTAGTTAACCTACATAGTCCAATGCCAATTAGCTAACCTAGATAGTCCAAGGGCCCGCTAGTTGACCTACATAGTCCAAGTGCCCGCTAGGTAACCTAGATAATCCAAGTGCCCGCTAGGTAACCTAGACAGTCCAAGTGCCTGCTAGGTTACCTGCACATATCAAGTGCCCGTTCGTTAACCTAGATAGTCCAAGTGCCCGTTAGTTAACCTAGATAGTCCAAGTGCCCGCTAGTAAACCTAGATAGTCCAAGGGCCCGCTAGTTAACCTAGATCGTGCAAGTGTCCGCTAGTTAACCTACATAGTCCAAGTGCCCGCTAGGTAACCTACATAGTGCAGGTGTCCGCTAGGTAACCTACATAGTCCAAGTGCCCGCTAGTTAACATAGATAGTCCAAGTGCCCGCTAGGTAATGTACAGAGTCCAAGAGCCCGCTAGGTAACCTAGAGAGTGCAAATGCCCGCTACTTAACCTACATAGTCCAAGTGCCTGCTAGGTAACCTAGATAGTCCAAGGGCCTGCTAGTTAACCTAGATAGTCCAAGTGCACGCTAGGTAACCTACATAGTGCTAGTGTCTGCTAGTTAACCTACGTAGTCCAAGGAATCCCAAGTTAACCTAGATAGTCCAAGTACCCGCTAGTTAACCTAGATCATCCAATTGTCCGATAGTTAACCTACATAGTCCAAGTGTCCTTTAGGGAAACTAGATAGTCCATGTGCCCGCTAAGGAACCTACATAGTCCAATTGTCCGCTCTGGAACATACATAGTTCAAGTGCCTGTTAGTTAACCTAGATAATCCAAGTGCCCGCTAGTTAACCTACATAGTCCAAGTGCCCGCTAGGCAACCTACATAATCCAAGTGCCCGCTAGGTAACCTATATAGTCCAAATGCCCGCTAGGGAACCTACATAGTCCAAGTGCCCGCTAGTTAACCTAGAGAGTCCAAGTGCACGCTAGTTAACCTACATAGTTCAAGTGTCCGCTAGGTAACCTAGACAGTCCAAGTGACCACTAGGTTACCTACATAGTCCAAGTGCCCGTTCGTTAACCTACATAGTCCAAGTGCCCGCTAGGTAACGTAGATAGCCCAAGTGCCCGCTAGGGAACGTACATAGTCCAAGTGCCCGCTAGGTAACCTAGATAGTCCAAGTGCCCGCTAGTTAACCTACATAGTCCAAGTGCCTGCTAGGTAAACTACATAGTCCAAGTGCCCACTAGGTAACCTAGACAGTCCAATTACCCGCTAGTTAACCTAGACAGTCCAAGTACCCGCTAGGGAACCTACATAGTCCAAGCGCCCGCTAGGGAACCTACATACTCCAAGTGCTCGCTTGGCAACCTACATAGTTCAAGTGCCCCTTAGTTAACCAAGATAGTCAAAGTGCCTGCTAGGTAACCTAGATAGTCCAATTGCCCGCTAGGTAACCTACATAGTCCAAGTGCCCGTTAGGTAACCTTGATAGTCCAATTGCCCGTTAGCTAATCTAGATAGTCCAAGTGTCCGCAAGTTAACCTACATAGTCCAAGTGCCCGTTCGTTAACCTAGATAGTCCAAGTGCCCACTAGTTAACCTACATAGTTCAAGTGCCCGCTAGGTAACCTAGTTTGTCCTATTGCCCGTTAGTTAACCCAGATAGTCCAAGTGCCCGCTAGGGTATGTACATAGACCAAGTGCCCGCTAGGTAACCTAGATAATCCAAGTGCCTGCTAGGTAACCTAGACAATCCAAGTGCCCGTTAGGTTACCTACATAGCCCAAGTGCACTTTCGTTTACCTAGATAGTCCAAGTGCCCGCTAGGTAACCTACATAGTCCAAGAGCCCGCTAGGTAACCTTGATAGTCCAAGTGCCTTCTAGTTAACCTACATAGTCCAGTGCCCGCTGGGTAACCTAGATAGTCTCAGTGCCCGCTAGGTAACCTAGATAGTCCATGTGCCGGCTAGTTAACCTACATAGTCCAAATGCCCGATAGAAACCTATATAGTCCAAGTGCCCTTTAGGGAACCTACATAGTCCAAGTGCCCGTTAGGGAACCAATAGTCTTAGTGCTGGCTAGGGAACCTGTATCATCCAAGTGCCCGCTAGGTAACCTAGAAAGTCCAAGTGCCCGCTAGGTAACCTACAAAGTCCAAGTGCCCGCTAGGTTATCTCTATAGTCCAAATGCCCGCTAGGGAACCTACATAGTCCACGTACCCGCTAATTAACCTACATAGTCCAAGTGACCATTAGCTAACCTAGATAGTCTAAGGGCCCACTAGTTAACCTACATAGTTCACGTGCCCGCTAGGTAACTTAGATAATCCAAGTGTCCGCTAGTTAACCTACATAGTCCAAAGGCCCGCTAGTTAACCTACATAGTCCAAGGGCCCGCTAGTTGACCTACATAGTCCAAGTGCCCGCTATGTAACCTAGATTGTCCTATTGCCCGTTAGTTAACCTAGATAGTCCAAGTGCCCGCTAGGTAACCCAGATAGTCCAAGTGCCCGCTAGGGTATGTACATAGACCAAGTGCCCGCAAGGTAACCTAGATAGTCCAAGTGCCCGCTAGTTAACCTACATAGTCGAAGGGCCCCTTAGTTAACCTAGATAGTCCATGTGCCCGCTAGTTAACCTAGATTGTCCAAGTGTCCGCTAGTTGACCTAGATAGTCCAAGTGCCCGCTAGTTAACCTAGATAGTCCAAGTGCCCGCTAGGTGGCCTAAGTAGTCCAAATGTCCGATAGGGATCCTACATAGTCCAAGTGCCCGCTAGGTAACCTATATAGTCCAAGTGCCCGTTCGTTAACCTAGATAGTCCAAGTGCACGCTAGGTAACCTAGACTGTCCAAGTGCCCGCTAGGTTACCTACATAGTCCAAGTGCCCTTAGGTAACCTACAAAGTCCAAGTTCCCGCTAGGTAACCTAGATAGTCAAGGGCCCGTTACCTATCCTAGATCGTCCAATTGCCCGCTGGGCAACTTACATAGTCCGAGTGCCCGTTCGTTAACATAGAAGTCCAAGTGCCCGCTAGGTTACCTGCATAGTCCAAGTGCCCGTTAGTTAACCTACATAGTCCAAGTGTCCGCTAGTTAACCTACATAGTCCAAGTGCCAGTTAGCTAACCTAGATAGTCCAAGGGCCTGCTAGTTGACCTACATAGTCCAAGTGCCCGCTAGGTAACCTAGATAATCCAAGTGCCCGCTAGGGTACCTTCATAGTCCAAGTGCCAGCTAGGTAACTTAGATAGTCCAAGTGCCCGCTCGTTAACCTAGATAGTCCTAGTGCCCGTTAGTTAACCTAGAGTGTCCAAGTGCCCACGAGGGGACGTACTTAGTCCAAGTGCGCGTTAGCTAACCTAGATAATCGAAGGGCCCCGCTAGTTAACATTGATCATCCAAGTGCCCACTAGTTAACCTACGTAGTCCAAGGTCCGCTAGTTAACCTAGATAGTCCAAGTGCTCGCTAGTTAACCTACATAGTACAAGGGCCCGCTAGTTGACCTAGATAGTCCAAGTGCCCGCTAGTTAACCTAGATAGTCCAAGTGCCCGCTAGGTAGCGTAAGTAGTTCAAATGTCCGATAGGGATCCTACATAGTCCAAGTGCCCGCTAGGTAACCTATATAGTCCAAGTGCCCGTTCGCTAACCTAGATAGTGCTAGTGCACGCTAGGTAACCTAGACTGTCCAAGTGCCCGCTAGGTTACCTACATAATCCAAGTGCCCGTTCGTTAACCAAGATAGTCCAAGTACCCGCTAGGAAACCTACATAGTCAAAGGGCCCGCTAGGTAACCTAGAGTCCAAGTGCTCGCTAGTTAACCTACATAGTCCAAGTGCCCGCTATGTAACCTAGATAGTCAAAGTGCCCGCTAGGTAACTTACATTGTCCAAGTTCCCGCTAGGTAACCTAGATACTCAAAGTGCCCGTTACCTAACCTAGATAGTCCAAGTGCCCGCTAAGCAACCTACATAGTCCAAGTGCCCGTCGTTAACCTAGAAGTCCAAGTGCCCGCTAGGTAACCTAGACAGTCCAAGTGCCCGCTAGGTTACCTGCACATACCAAGTGCCCGTTAGTTAACCTAGATAGTCCAAGTGCCCGCTAGTAAACCTAGATAGTCCAAGTGCCCATTGGGTAACCTACATAGTCCAAGTGGCCGCTAGGTAACCTACATAGTCCAAGTGCCTTCTAGGGAGCCTACATTGTCCACGTGACCGCTAGGGAACCTACATAGTCCAAGTGCCCGTTAGGGAACCTATATAGTCTAAATGTCCTCTAGGCAACCTACATAATCAAAGTGCCCGCTCTGGAACATACATAGTCCAAGTGCCCGTTAGCTAACCTAGATAGTCCAAGGGCCCGCTAGTTGACCTACATAGTCCAAGTGCCAGCTAGGTAACCTAGTGCCCGCTAGGGAACCTAGATAGTCCAAGTGCCTTTTAGCTAACCTAGATAGTCCAAGTGGTGGCTAGGTAACCTACATAGTCCAAGTGCCCGTTCGTTAACCTAGATAATCCAAGTGCCCGTTAGGTGACCTAGACAGTCCAAGTGCCCGCTAGTTACCCTACATAGTCCACGTGCCCGTTAGTTAACCTAGATAGTCAAAGTTCCTGCTAGGTAACCTAGATAGTCCAAGTGCCCGCCATGTAACCTACATAGTCCAAATGCCCACTAGGCAACCTAAATAGTCCAAATGCCCGCTAGGGAAACTACATAGTCCAAGTGCCCGCTAGTTAACCTAGATAGTCCAAGTGCCCCCTAGTAAACCTACATAATCCATGGGCCCGCTAGTTAACCTACATAGTGCAAGGGCCCGCTAGTTAACCTAGATCGTGCAAGTGTCCGCTAGTTAACCTACATAGTCCAAGTGCCAGCTAGGTAACCTAGATAGTCCAATTGCCCGCTAGGGATCCTTCATAATCCAAGAGCCTGCTAGGTAACCTAGATAGTCCAAGTGGCCGCTAGGGAAGGTACATAGTCCAAGTGTCCGCTAGGTAACCTAGAGAGTGCAAGTGCCCGCTAGTTAACCTACATAGTCCAAGTGCCCGCTACTTAACCTAGATAGTCCAAGTGCCCGCTAGTAAACCTAGATAGTCCAAGGGCCTGCTAGTTAACCTAGATAGTCCAAGTGCCCGCTAGTTAACCTAAATCGTCCAAGTGTCCGCTAGGTAACCTACATAGTCCAAGTGCCTGCTAGGTAACCTAGATAGTCCAAGTGCCTGATAGCTAACCTACATAGTCCAAGTGTCCGTTCGTTAACCTAGATAGTCCAAGTGCCCATTGGGTAACCTACATAGTCCAAGTGCCCGCTTGGTAACCTGGTTAGTCCAAGTGACCGCTAGATAACCTACATAGTCCAAGTGCCTTCTAGGGAGCCTATATAGTCCACGTGACTGCTAGGGAACCTACATAGTCCAAATGCCCACAAGGAAACCTACATATTCTAAATGTCCTCTAGGCAACCTACATAATCCAAGTGCCCGCTCTGGAACATACACAGTCCAAGTGCCCGTTAGCTAACCTAGATAATCCAGGGGCCGCTAGTTGACCTACATAGTCCAAGTGCCAGCTAGGTAACCTAGATAGTACAAGTGCCCGCTAGGGAACCTAGATAGTCCAAGTGCCTTTTAGCTAACCTAGATAGTCCAAGTAGTGGCTAGGTAACCTACATAGTCCAAGTGCCCGTTCGTTAACCTAGATAATCCAAGTGCCCGTTAGGTGACCTAGACAGTCCAAGTGCCCGCTAGTTACCCTACATAGTCCACGTGCCCGTTAGTTAACCTAGATAGTCAAAGTGCCTGCTAGGTAACCTAGATAGTCCAAGTGCCCGCCAGGTAACCAACATAGTCCAAGTGCCCGCTAGGCAACCTAAATAGTCCAAATGCCCGCTAGGGAAACTACATAGTCCAAGTGCCCGCTAGTTAACCTAGATAGTTCAAGTGCCCCCTAGTAAACCTACATAATCCATGGGCCAGCTAGTTAACCTACATAGTGCAAGGGCCCGCTTGTTAACCTAGATCGTGCAAGTGTCCGCTAGTTAACCTACATAGTCCAAGTGCCAGCTAGGTAACCTAGATAGTCCAATTGCCCGCTAGGGATCCTTCATAATCCAAGTGCCTGCTAGGTAACCTAGATAGTCCAAGTGGCCGCTAGGGAAGGTACATAGTCCAAGTGTCCGCTAGGTAACCTAGAGAGTGCAAGTGCCCGCTAGTTAACCTACATAGTCCAAGTGCCCGCTAGTTAACCTAGATAGTCCAAGTGCCCGCTAGTAAACCTAGATAGTCCAAGGGCCTGCTAGTTAACCTAGATAGTCCAAGTTCCCGGTAGTTAACTTAAATCGTCCAAGTGTCCGCTAGGTAACCTACATAGTCCAAGTGCCTGCTAGGTAACCTAGATAGTCCAAGTGCCTGATAGCTAACCTACATAGTCCAAGTGTCCGTTCGTTAACCTAGATAGTCCAAGTGCCCATTGGGTAACCTACATAGTCCAAGTGCCCGCTTGGTAACCTGGTTAGTCCAAGTGCCCGCTAGATAACCTACATAGTCCAAGTGCCTTCCAGGGAGCCTACATAGTCCACATGACCGCTAGGGAACCTACATAGTCCAAATGCCCGCAAGGAAACCTACATAGTCTAAATGTCCGCTAGGCAACCTACATAACCAAGTGCCCACTCAGGAACATACATAGTCCAAGTGCCCGTTAGCTAACCTAGATAGTCCAAGGGCCCGCTAGTTGACCTACATAGTCCAAGTGCCAGCTAGGTAACCTAGATAGTACAAGTGCCCGCTAGGGTACCTAGATAGTCCAAGTGCCTGTTAGCTAACCTAGATAGTCCAAGTGGTGGCAAGGTAACCTACATAGTCCAAGTGCCCGTTCGTTAACCTAGATAATCCAAGTGCCCGTTAGGTGACCTAGACAGTCCAAGTGCCCGCTAGTTACCCTACATAGTCCAAGTGCCCGTTAGTTAACCTAGATAGTCAAAGTGCCAACTAGGTAACCTAGATAGTCCAAGTGCCCGCTAGATAACCTACATAGTCCAAGTGCCCGCTAGGTAACCTAAATAGTCTCAGTGCCCGCTAGGTAACCTAGATAGTCCATGTGCCCGCTAGTTAACCTACATAGTCCAAGTGCCCGATAGAAACCTATATTGTCCAAGTGCCTTTTAGGGAACCTACATAGTCCAAGTGCCCGTTAGGGAACCAATAGTCTTAGTGCTGGCTAGGGAACCTGTATCATCCAAGTGTCTGCTAGGTAACCTAGATAGTCCAAGTGCCCGCTAGGTAACCTACAACGTCCAAGTGCCCGCTAGGTTATCTATATAGTCCAAATGCCCGCTAGGAAACCTAAATAGTCCACATACCCGCTAATTAACCTACATAGTCCAAGTGACCATTAGCTAACCTAGATAGTCTAAGGGCCCACTAGTTAACCTACATAGTTCAAGTGCCCGCTAGGTAACTTAGATAATCCAAGTGCCCGCTAGTTAACCTACATAGTCCAAAGGCCCGCTAGTTACCCTACATAGTCCAAGGGCCCGCTAGGTAACCTAGATTGTCCTATTGCCCGTTAGTTAACCTAGATAGTCCAAGTGCCCTCTAGGGTTTGTACATAGACCAAGTGCCCGCTAGGTAACCTAGATAGTCCAAGTGCCCGCTAGTTAACCTACATAGTCGAAGGGCCCCTTAGTTAACCTAGATAGTCCACGTGCCCGCTAGTAAACCTACATTGTCCAAGTGTCCGCTAGTTAACCTACATAGTCCAAGTGCCCTTAGGTAACCTACATCGTCCAAGTTCCCGCTAGGTAACCTAGATAGTCAAGGGCCCGTTACCTATCCTAGATCGTCCAATTGCCCGCTAGGTAACCTAGATAGTCCAAGTGCCCGCTAGGTAACCTACAAATTCCAAGTGCCCGCTAGGTTATCTATATAGTCCAAATGCCCCCTAGGAAACCTACATAGTCCACGTACCCGCTAATTAACCTACATAGTCCAAGTGACCATTAGCTAACCTAGATAGTCTAAGGGCCCACTAGTTAACCTACATAGTTCAAGTGCCCGCTATGTAACTTAGATAATCCAAGTGCCCGCTAGTTAACCTACATAGTCCAAAGGCCCGCTAGTTAACCTACATAGTCCAAATGCCCGCTAGGTTACCTACATAGTCCAAGTGCCCGCTAGGTAACCTAGATTGTCCTATTGCCCGTTAGTTAACCCAGATAGTCCAAGTGCCCGCTAGGGTATGTACATAGACCAAGTGCCCGCTAGGTAACCTAGATAGTCCAAGTGCCCGCTAGGTAACCTAGACAGTCCAAGTGCCCGTTAGGTTACCTACATAGCCCAAGTGCACTTTCGTTTACCTAGATTGTCCAAGTGCCCGCTGGTAACCTACATAGTCCAAGGGCCCGCTAGTTGACCTACATAGTCCAAGTGCCCGCAAGGTAACCTAGATTGTCCTATTGCCCGTTAGTTAACCTAGATAGTCCAAGTGCCTGCTAGGTAACCCAGATAGTCCAAGTGCCCGCTAGGGTATGTACATAGACCAAGTGCCCGCTAGGTAACCTAGATAGTCCAAGTGCCCGCTAGTTAACCTACATAGTCGAAGGGCCCCTTAGTTAACCTAGATAGTCCACGTGCCTGCTAGTTAACCTAGATTGTCCAAGTGTCCGCTAGTTGACCTAGATAGTCCTGTGCCCGCTAGTTAACCTAGATAGTCCAAGTGCCCGCTAGGTGGCCTAAGTAGTCCAAATGTCCGATAGGGATCCTACATAGTCCAAGTGCCCGCTAGGTAACCTATATAGTCCAAGTGCCCGTTCGTTAACCTAGATAGTCCAAGTGCACGCTAGGTAACCTAGACTGTCCAAGTGCCCGCTAGGTCACCTACATAGTCCATGTGCCCTTAGGTAACCTACAAAGTCCAAGTTCCCGCTAGGTAACCTAGATAGTTAAGGGCCCGTTTCTTATCCTAGATCGTCCAATTGCCCGCTGGGCAACCTACATAGTCCGAGTGCCCGTTCATTAACATAGAAGTCCAAGTGCCCGCTAGGTAACCTAGACAGTCCAAGTGCCCGCTAAGTTACCTGCATAGTCCAAGTGCCCGTTAGTTAACCTACATAGTCCAAGTGTCCGCTAGTTAACCTACATAGTCCAAGTGCCAGTTAGCTAACCTAGATAGTCCAAAGGCCCGCTAGTTGACCTACATAGTCCCAGTGCCCGCTAGGTAACCTAGATAATCCAAGTGCCCGCTAGGGAACCTTCATAGTCCAAGTGCCAGCTAGGTAACTTAGATAGTCCAAGTGCCCGCTCGTTAACCTAGATAGTCCTAGTGCCCGTTAGTTAACCTAGAGTGTCCAAGTGCCCACGAGGGGACGTACTTTGTCCAAGTGCCCGTTAGCTAACCTAGATAGTCCAAGGGCCCCGCTAGTTAACATTGATCATCCAAGTGCCCGCTAGTTAACCTACGTAGTCCATGGTCCGCTAGTTAACCTAGATAGTCCAAGTGCTCGCTAGTTAACCTACATAGTACAAGGGCCCGCTAGTTGACCTAGATAGTCCAAGTGCCCGCTAGTTAACCTAGATAGTCCAAGTGCCCGCTAGGTAGCGTAAGTAGTTCAAATGTCCGATAGGGATCCTACATAGTCCAAGTGCCCGCTAGGTAACCTATATAGTCCAAGTGCCCGTTCGTTAACCTAGATAGTGCAAGTGCACGCTAGGTAAGCTAGACTGTCCAAGTGCCCGCTAGGTTACCTACAAAGTCCAAGTGCCCGTTCGTTAACCTAGATAGTCCAAGTACCCGCTAGGAAACCTACATAGTCAAAGGGCCCGCTAGGTAATCTAGAGTCCAAGTGCTCGCTAGTAAACCTACATAGTCCAAGTGCCCGCTATGTAACCAAGATAGTCAAAGTGCCCGCTAGGTAACTTACATTGTCCAAGTTCCTGCTTGGTAACCTAGATACTCAAAGTGCCCGTTACCTAACCTAGATAGTCCAAGTGCCCGCTAAGCAACCTACATAGTCCAAGTCCCCATCGTTAACCTAGAAGTCCAAGTGCCCGCTAGGTAACCTAGACAGTCCAAGTGCCCGCTAGGTTACCTGCACATACCAAGTGCCCGTTAGTTAACCTAGATAGTCCAAGTGCCCGCTAGTAAACCTAGATAGTCCAAGGGCCTGCTAGTTAACCTAGATAATCCAAGTGCCCGCTAGTTAACCTAAATCGTCCAAGTGTCCGCTAGGTAACCTAGATAGTCCAAGTGCCTGATAGCTAACCTACATAGTCCAAGTGTCCGTTCGTTAACCTAGATAGTCCAAGTGCCCATTGGGTAACCTACATAGTCCAAGTGCCCGCTAGTTAACTTAAATCGTCCAAGTGTCCGCTAGGTAACCTACATAGTCCAAGTGCCTGCTAGGTAACCTAGATAGTCCAAGTGCCTGATAGCTAACCTACATAGTCCAAGTGTCCGTTCGTTAACCTAGATAGTCCAAGTGCCCATTGGGAAACCTACATAGTCCAAGTGCCCGCGTGGTAACCTGGTTAATCCAAGTGCCCGCTAGATAACCTACATAGTCCAAGTGCCTTCTAGGGAGCCTACATAGTCCACGTGACCGCTAGGGAACCTACATAGTCAAAATGCCCGCAAGGAAACCTACATAGTCTAAATGTCCGCTAGGCAACCTACATAATCCAAGTGCCCACTCTGGAACATACATAGTCCAAGTGCCCGTTAGCTAACCTAGATAGTCCAAGGGCCCGCTAGTTGACCTACATAGTCCAAGTGCCAGCTAGGTAACCTAGATAGTACAAGTGCCCGCTAGGGAACCTAGATAGTCCACGTGCCTTTTAGCTAACCTAGATAGTCCAAGTGGTGGCAAGGTAACCTACATAGTCCAAGTGCCCGTTCGTTAACCTAGATAATCCAAGTGCCCATTAGGTGACCTAGACAGTCCAAGTGCCCGCTAGTTACCCTACATAGTCCAAGTGCCCGTTAGTTAACCTAGATAGTCAAAGTGCCTGCTAGGTAACCTAGATAGTCCAAATGCCCGCTAGATAACCTACATAGTCCAAGTGCACGCTAGGTAACCTAAATAGTCCAAATGTCCGCTAGGGAAACTACATAGTCCAAGTGTCCGCTAGTTAACCTAGATAGTCCAAGTGCCCCCTACTAAACCTACATAATCCATGGGCCCGCAAGTTAACCTACATAGTGCAAGGGCCCGCTAGTTAACCTAGATCGTGAAAGTGTCCGCTAGTTAACCTACATAGTCCAAGTGCCTGCTAGGTAACCTACATATTGCAGGTGTCCGCTAGGTAACCTACATAGTCCAAGTGCCTGCTAGGTAACCTAGATAGTCCAAGTGCCCGCTAGGGAAGGTACATAGTCCAAGTGCCCGCTAGGTAACCTAGAGAGTGCAAAGGCCCGCTAGTTAACCTACATAGTCCAAGTGCCTGCTAGGTAACCTAGATAGTCCAAGGGCCTGCTAGTTAACCTAGATAGTCCAAGTGCACGCTAGGTAACCTACAGAGTGCAAGTGTCCGCTAGTTAACCTACGTAGTCCAAGGAACCCCTAGTTAACCTAGATAGTCCAAGTACCCGCTAGTTAACCTAGATCATCAAATTGTCCGCTAGTTAACCTACATAGTCCAAGTGTCCTTTAGGGAACCTAGATAGTCCAAGTGCCCGCTAAGGAACCTACATAGCCCAATTGTCCGCTCTGGAACATACATAGTTCAAGTGCCTGTTATTTAACCTAGATAATCCAAGTGCCCGCTAGTTAACCTACATAGTCCAAGTGCCCGCTAGGCAACCTACATAATCCAAGTGCCCGCTAGGTAACCTATATAGTCCAAATGCCCCCTAGGGAACCTACATAGTACAAGTGCCCGCTAGTTAACCTAGATAGTCCACGTACCCGCTAGTTAACCTACATAGTCCAAGTGTCCGCTAGGTAACCTAGACAGTCCAAGTGACCTCTAGGTTACCTACATAGTCCAAGTGCCCGTTCGTTAACCTACATAGTCCAAGTGCCCGCTAGGTAACGTAGATAGCCCAAGTGCCCGCTAGGGAACGTACATAGTCAAAGTGCCCGCTAGGTAACCTAGATAGTCCAAGTGCCCGCTAGTTAACCTACATAGTCCAAGTGCCTGCTAGGTAAACTACATAGTCCAAGTGCCCACTAGGTAACCTAGACAGTCCAATTGCCCGCTAGTTAACCTAGACAGTCCAAGTACCCGCTAGGGAACCTACATAGTCCAAGCGCCCGCTAGGGAACCTACATAGTCCAAGTGCTCGCTTGGCAACCTACATAGTTCAAGTGCCCCTTAGTTAACCAAGATACTCAAAGTGCCTGCTAGGTAACCTAGACAGTCCAAGAGCCCGCTAGGTAACCT
Organism: Tenrec ecaudatus; assembly: GCF_050624435.1. Lineage (NCBI taxonomy): Eukaryota > Metazoa > Chordata > Mammalia > Afrosoricida > Tenrecidae > Tenrec > Tenrec ecaudatus. Next base: position 350,800 of record NW_027459018.1, read on the forward strand.
ACATAGTCCAAGTGCCCGCTAGGCAACCTAAATAGTCCAAATGCCCGCTAGGGAAACTACATAGTCCAAGTGCTCGCTAGTTAACCTAGATATTCCAAGTGCCCCCTACTAAACCTACATAATCCATGGGCCCGCTAGTTAACCTACATAGTGCAAGGGCCCGCTGGTTAACCTAGATCGTTCAAGTGTCCGCTAGTTAACCTACATAGTCCAAATGCCTGCTAGGTAACCTAGATAGTCCAAGGGCCTGCTAGTTAACCTAGATAGTCCAAGTGCCCGCTATGTAACCTACATAGCGCAAGTGTCCGATAGTTAACCTACGTAGTCAAAGGAACCCCTAGTTAACCAAATAGTCCAAGTACCCGCTAGTTAGCCTAGATCATCCAATTGTCCGCTAGTTAACCTACATAGTCCAAGTGTCCTTTAGGGAACCTAGATAGTCCAAGTGCCCGCTAAGGAACATACATAGTCCAATTGTCCGCTCTGGAACATACATAGTTCAAGTGCCTGTTAGTTAACCTAGATAATCCAAGTGCCCGCTAGTTAACCTACATAGTCCAAGTGCCCGCTAGGCAACCTACATAATCCAAGTGCCCGCTAGGTAACCTAGATAGTCCTAGTGCACGCTAGTTAACCTACATAGTCCAAGTGTCCACTAGGTAACCTAGACAGTCTAAGTGACCACTAGGTTACCTACATAGTCCAAGTGCCCGTTCGTTAACCTACATAGTCCAAGTGCCCGCTAGTTAACGTAGATAGCCCAAGTGCCCGCTAGGGGACGTACATAGTCAAAGTGCCCGCTAGGTAACCTAGATAGTCCAAGTGCCCGCTAGTTAACCTACATAGTCCAAGTGCCTGCTAGGTAAACTACATAGTCCAAGTGCCCACTAGGTAACCTAGACAGTCCAATTGCCCGCTAGTTAACCTAGACAGTCCAAGTACCCGCTAGGGAACCTACATAGTCCAAGCGCCCGCTAGGGAACCTACATAGTCCAAGTGCTCGCTTGGCAACCTACATAGTTCAAGTGCCCCTTAGTTAACCAAGATAGTCAAAGTGCCTGCTAGGTAACCTAGATAGTCCAATTGCCCGCTAGGTAACCTACATACTCCAAGTGCCCGTTAGGTAACCTTGATAGTCCAATTGCCCGTTAGCTAATCTAGATAGTCCAAGTGTCCGCTAGTTAACCTACATAATCCAAGTGCCCGTTCGTTAACCTAGATAGTCCAAGTGCCCGTTAGGTTACCTACATAGCCCAAGTGCACTTTCGTTTACCTAGATAGTGTAAGTGCCCGCTGGTAACCTACATAGTCCAAGAGCCCGCTAGGTAACCTTGATAGTCCAAGTGCCTTCTAGTTAACCTACATAGTCCAAGTGCCCGCTAGGTAACCTAGATAGTCTCAGTGCCCGCTAGGTAACCTAGATAGTCCATGTGCCCACTAGTTAACCAACATAGTCCAAGTGCCCGATAGAAACCTATATAGTCCAAGTGCCCTTTAGGGAATCTACATAGTCCAAGTGCCCGTTAGGGAACCAATAGTCTTAGTGCTGGCTAGGGAACCTGTATCATCCAAGTGCCCGCTAGGTAACCTAGATAGTCCAAGTGCCCGCTAGGTAACCTACAAAGTCCAAGTGCCCGCTAGGTTATCTATATAGTCCAAATGCCCGCTAGGGAACCTACATAGTCCATGTACCCGCTAATTAACCTACATAGTCCAAGTGACCATTAGCTAACCTAGATAGTCTAAGGGCCCACTAGTTAACATACATAGTTCAAGTGCCCGCTAGGTAACTTAGATAATCCAAGTGCCCGCTAGTTAACCTACATAGTCCAAAGGCCCGCTAGTTAACCTACATAGTCCAAGGGCCCGCTAGTTGACCTACATAGTCCAAGTGCCCGCTAGGTAACCTAGATTGTCCTATTGCCCGTTCGTTAACCTAGATAATCCAAATGCCCGTTAGGTGACCTAGACAGGCCAAGTGCCCGCTAGTTAACCTACATAGTCCAAGTGCCCGTTAGTTAACCTAGATAGTCAAAGTGCCTGCTAGGTAACCTAGACAGTCCAAGAGCCCGCTAGGTAACCTACATAGTCCAAGTGCCTGCTAGGCAACCTAAATAGTCCAAATGCCCGCTAGGGAAACTACATAGTCCAAGTGCCCGCTAGTTAACCTAGATATTCCAAGTGCCCCCTAGTAAACCTACATAATCCATGGGCCCGCTAGTTAACCTACATAGTGCAAGGGCCCGCTGGTTAACCTAGATCGTTCAAGTGTCCGCTAGTTAACCTACATAGTCCAAGTGCCTGCTAGGTAACCTAGATAGTCCAAGGGCCTGCTATTAACCTAGATAGTCCAAGTGCCCGCTAGGTAACCTACATAGTGCAAGTGTCCGATAGTTAACCTACGTAGTCAAAGGAACCCCTAGTTAACCTAGATAGTCCAAGTCCCCGCTAGTTAGCCTAGATCATCCAATTGTCCGCTAGTTAACTTACATAGTCCAAGTGTCCTTTAGGGAACCTAGATAGTCCAAGTGCCTGCTAAGGAACCTACATAGCCCAATTGTCCGCACTGGAACATACATAGTTCAAGTGCCTGTTATTTAACCTAGATAATCCAAGTGCCCGCTAGTTAACCTACATAGTCCAAGTGCCCGCTAGGCAACCTACATAATCCAAGTGCCCGCTAGGTAACCTATATAGTCCAAATGCCCCCTAGGGAACCTACATAGTCCAAGTGCCCGCTAGTTAACCTAGATAGTCCACGTGCCCGCTAGTTAACCTACATAGTCCAAGTGTCCGCTAGGTAACCTAGACAGTCCAAGTGACCTCTAGGTTACCTACATAGTCCAAGTGCCCGTTCGTTAACCTACATAGTCCAAGTGCCCGCTAGGTAACGTAGATAGCCCAAGTGCCCGCTAGGGAACGTACATAGTCAAAGTGCCCGCTAGGTAACCTAGATAGTCCAAGTGCCCGCTAGTTAACCTACATAGTCCAAGTGCCTGCTAGGTAAACTACATAGTCCAAGTGCCCACTAGGTAACCTAGGCAGTCCAATTGCCCGCTAGTTAACCTAGACAGTCCAAGTACCCGCTAGGGAACCTACATAGTCCAAGCGCCCGCTAGGGAACCTACATAGTCCAAGTGCTCGCTTGGCAACCTACATAGTTCAAGTGCCCCTTAGTTAACCAAGATAGTCAAAGTGCCTGCTAGGTAACCTAGACAGGCCAAGAGCCCGCTAGGTAACCTACATAGTCCAAGTGCCCGCTAGGCAACCTAAATAGTCCAAATGCCCGCTAGGGAAACTACATAGTCCAAGTGCTCGCTAGTTAACCTAGATATTCCAAGTGCCCCCTAGTAAACCTACATAATCCATGGGCCCGCTAGTTAACCTACATAGTGCAAGGGCCCGCTGGTTAACCTAGATCGTTCAAGTGTCCGCTAGTTAACCTACATAGTCCAAATGCCTGCTAGGTAACCTAGATACTCCAAGGGCCTGCTAGTTAACCTAGATAGTCCAAGTGCCGGCTAGGTAACCTACATAGTGCAAGTGTCCGATAGTTAACCTACGTAGTCAAAGGAACCCCTAGTTAACTTAGATAGTCCAAGTACCCGCTAGTTAGCCTAGATCATCCAATTGTCCGCTAGTTAACCTACATAGTCCAAGTGTCCTTTAGGGAACCTAGATAGTCCAAGTGCCCGCTAAGGAACATACATAGTCCAATTGTCCGCTCTGGAACATACATAGTTCAAGTGCCTGTTAGTTAACCTAGATAATCCAAGTGCCCGCTAGTTAACCTACATAGTCCAAGTGCCCGCTAGGCAACCTACATAATCCAAGTGCCCGCTAGGTAACCTAGATAGTCCTAGTGCACGCTAGTTAACCTACATAGTCCAAGTGTCCGCTAGGTAACCTAGACAGTCCAAGTGACCACTAGGTTACCTACATAGTCCAAGTGCCCGTTCGTTAACCTACATAGTCCAAGTGCCCGCTAGTTAACGTAGATAGCCCAAGTGCCCGCTAGGGGACGTACATAGTCAAAGTGCCCGCTAGGTAACCTAGATAGTCCAAGTGCCCGCTAGTTAACCTACATAGTCCAAGTGCCTGCTAGGTAAACTACATAGTCCAAGTGCCCACTAGGTAACCTAGACAGTCCAATTGCCCGCTAGTTAACCTAGACAGTCCAAGTACCCGCTAGGGAACCTACATAGTCCAAGCGCCCGCTAGGGAACCTACATAGTCCAAGTGCTCGCTTGGCAACCTACATAGTTCAAGTGCCCCTTAGTTAACCAAGATAGTCAAAGTGCCTGCTAGGTAACCTAGATAGTCCAATTGCCCGCTAGGTAACCTACATACTCCAAGTGCCCGTTAGGTAACCTTGATAGTCCAATTGCCCGTTAGCTAATCTAGATAGTCCAAGTGTCCGCTAGTTAACCTACATAATCCAAGTGCCCGTTCGTTAACCTAGATAGTCCAAGTGCCCGTTAGGTTACCTACATAGCCCAAGTGCACTTTCGTTTACCTAGATAGTGTAAGTGCCCGCTGGTAACCTACATAGTCCAAGAGCCCGCTAGGTAACCTTGATAGTCCAAGTGCCTTCTAGTTACCCTACATAGTCCAAGTGCCCGCTAGGTAACCTAGATAGTCTCAGTGCCCGCTAGGTAACCTAGATAGTCCATGTGCCCACTAGTTAACCTACATAGTCCAAGTGCCCGATAGAAACCTATATAGTCCAAGTGCCCGTTAGGGAACCAATAGTCTTAGTGCTGGCTAGGGAACCTGTATCATCCAAGTGCCCGCTAGGTAACCTAGATAGTCCAAGTGCCCGCTAGGTAACCTACAAAGTCCTAGTCCCCGCTAGGTTATCTATATAGTCCAAATGCCCGCTAGGGAACCTACATAGTCCATGTACCCGCTAATTAACCTACATAGTCCAAGTGTCCATTAGCTAACCTAGATAGTCTAAGGGCCCACTAGTTAATATACATAGTTCAAGTGCCCGCTAGGTAACTTAGATAATCCAAGTGCCCGCTAGTTAACCTACATAGTCCAAAGGCCCGCTAGTTAACCTACATAGTCCAAGGGCCCGCTAGTTGACCTACATAGTCCAAGTGCCCGCTAGGTAACCTAGATTGTCCTATTGCCCGTTCGTTAACCTAGATAATCCAAATGCCCGTTAGGTGACCTAGACAGGCCAAGTGCCCGCTAGTTAACCTACATAGTCCAAGTGCCCGTTAGTTAACCTAGATAGTCAAAGTGCCTGCTAGGTAACCTAGACAGTCCAAGAGCCCGCTAGGTAACCTACATAGTCCAAGTGCCTGCTAGGCAACCTAAATAGTCCAAATGCCCGCTAGGGAAACTACATAGTCCAAGTGCCCGCTAGTTAACCTAGATATTCCAAGTGCCCCCTAGTAAACCTACATAATCCATGGGCCCGCTAGTTAACCTACATAGTGCAAGGGCCCGCTGGTTAACCTAGATCGTTCAAGTGTCCGCTAGTTAACGTACATAGTCCAAGTTCCTGCTAGGTAACCTAGATAGTCCAAGGGCCTGCTAGTTAACCTAGATAGTCCAAGTGCCCGCTAGGTAACCTACATAGTGCAAGTGTCCTCTAGTTAACCTACGTAGTCAAAGGAACCCCTAGTTAACCTAGATAGTCCAAGTACCCGCTAGTTAGCCTAGATCATCCAATTGTCCGCTAGTTAACCTACATAGTCCAAGTGTCCTTTTGGGAACCTAGATAGTCCAAGTGCCTGCTAAGGAACCTATATAGTCCAATTGTCCGCTCTGGAACATACATAGTTCAAGTGCCTGTTAGTTAACCTAGATAATCCAAGTGCCCGCTAGTTAACCTACATAGTCCAAGTGCCCGCTAGGCAACCTACATAATCCAAGTGCCCGCTAGGTAACCTATATAGTCCAAATGCCCCCTAGGGAACCTACATAGTCCAAGTGCCCGCTAGTTAACCTACATAGTCCAAGTGTCCGCTAGGTAACCTAGACAGTCCAAGTGACCTCTAGGTTACCTACATAGTCCAAGTGCCCGTTCGTTAACCTACATAGTCCAAGTGCCCGCTAGGTCATGTAGATAGCCCAAGTGCCCGCTAGGGAACGTACATAGTTCAAGTGCCCGCTAGGTAACCTAGATAGTCCAAGTGCCCGCTAGTTAACCTACATAGTCCAAGTGCCTGCTAGGTAAACTACATAGTCCAAGTGCCCACAAGGTAACCTAGACAGTCCAATTGCCCGCTAGTTAACCTAGATAGTCCAAGTACCCGCTAGGGAACCTACATAGTCCAAGCGCCCGCTAGGGAACCTACATAGTCCAAGTGCTCGCTTGGCAACCTACATAGTTCAAGTGCCCCTTAGTTAACGAAGATAGTCAAAGTGCCTGCTAGGTAACCTAGATAGTCCAATTGCCCGCTAGGTAACCTACATAGTCCAAGTGCCCGTTAGGTAACCTTGATAGTCCAATTGCCCGTTAGCTAATCTAGATAGTCCAAGTGCCCGTTCGTTAACCTAGATAGTCCAAGTGCCCGCTAGGTAACCTAGACAGTCCAAGTGCCCGTTAGGTTACCTACATAGCCCAAGTGCACTTTCGTTTACCTAGATAGTCCAAGTGCCCGCTGGTAACCTACATAGTCCAAGAGCCCTCTAGGTAACCTTGATAGTCCACGTGCCTTCTAGTTAACCTACATAGTCCAAGTGCCCGCTAGGTAACCTAGATAGTCTCAGTGCCCGCTAGGTAACCTAGATAGTCCATGTGCCCGCTAGTTAACCTACATAGACCAACTGCCCGATAGAAACATATATAGTCCAAGTGCCCTTTAGGGAACCTACATAGTCCAAGTGCCCGTTAGGGAACCAATAGTCTTAGTGCTGGCTAGGGAAACTGTATCATCCAAGTGCCCGCTAGGTAACCTAGATAGTCCAAGTGCCCGCTAGGTAACCTACAAAGTCCAAGTGCCCGCTAGGTTATCTATATAGTCCAAATGCCCGCTAGGGAACCTACATAGTCCACGTATCCGCTAATTAACCTACATAGTCCAAGTGACCATTAGCTAACCTAGATAGTCTAAGGGCCCACTAGTTAACCTACATAGTTCAAGTGCCCGCTAGGTAACTTAGATAATCCAAGTGCCCGCTAGTTAACCTACATAGTCCAAAGGCCCGCTAGTTAACCTACATAGTCCAAGGGCCCGCTAGTTGACCTACATAGTCCAAGTGCCCACTAGGTAACCTAGATTGTCCTATTACCCGTTAGTTAACCTAGATAGTCCAAGTGCCCGCTAGGTAACCCAGATAGTCCAAGAGCCCGCTAGGGTATGTACATAGACCAAGTGCCCCCTAGGCAACCTAGATAGTCCAAGTGCCCGCTAGTTAACCTACATAGTCGAAGGGCCCCTTAGTTAACCTAGATAGTCCACGTGCCCGCTAGTTAACCTAGATTGTCCAAGTGTCCGCTAGTTAACCTACATAGTCCAAGTGCCCTTAGGTAACCTACATAGTCCAAGTTCCTGCTAGGTAACCTAGATAGTCAAGGGCCCGTTACCTATCCTAGATAGCCAAGGGCCCGTTACCTATCCTAGATCGTCCAATTGCCCGCTGGGCAACCTACATAGTCCGAGTGCCCGTTCGTTAACATAGAAGTCCAAGTGCCCGCTAGGTAACCTAGACAGTCCAAGTGCCCGCTAGGTTACCTGCATAGTCCAAGTGCCCGTTAGGTAACCTACATAGTCCAAGTGTCCGCTAGTTAACCTACATAGTCCAAGTGCCAGTTAGCTAACCTAGATAGTCCAAGGGCCCGCTAGTTGACCTTCATAGTGCAAGTGCCCGCTAGGTAACCTAGATAATCCAAGTGCCCGCTAGGGAACCTTCATAGTCCAAGTGCCAGCTAGGTAACTTAGATAGTTCAAGTGCCCGCTCATTAACCTAGATAGTCCTAGTGCCCGTTAGTTAACCTAGAGTGTCCAAGTGCCCACTAGGGGACGTACTTAGTCCAAGTGCCCGTTAGCTAACCTAGATAGTCCAAGGGCCCCGCTAGTTAACATTGATCATCCAAGTGCCCGCTAGTTAACCTACGTAGTCCAAGGTCCGCTGGTTAACCTAGATAGTCCAAGTGCTCGCTAGTTAACCTACATAGTACAAGGGCCCGCTAGTTGACCTAGATAGTCCAAGTTCCCGCTAGTTAACCTAGATAGTCCAAGTGCCCGCTAGGTGGCCTAAGTAGTTCAAATGTCCGATAGGGATCCTACATAGTCCAAGTGCCCGCTAGGTAACCTATATAGTCCAAGTGCCCGTTCGTTAACCTAGATAGTCCAAGTGCACGCTAGGTAACCTAGACTGTCCAAGTGCCCGCTAGGTTACATACATAGTCCAAGTGCCAGTTCGTTAACCTAGATAGTCCAAGTACCCGCTAGGAAACCTACATAGTCAAAGGGCCCGCTAGGTAACCTAGAGTCCAAGTGCTCGCTAGTTAACCTACATAGTCCAAGTGCCCGCTATGTAACCTAGGTAGTCAAAGTTCCCGCTAGGTAACTTACATTGTCCAAGTTCCCGCTAGGTAACCTAGATACTCAAAGTGCCCGTTACCTAACCTAGATAGTCCAAGTGCCCGCTAAGCAACCTACATAGTCCAAGTGCCCGTCGTTAACCTAGAAGTCCAAGTGCCCGCTAGGTAACCTAGACAGTCCAAGTGCCCGCTAGGTTACCTGCACATACCAAGTGCCCGTTAGTTAACCTAGATAGTCCAAGTGCCCACTAGGTAACCTAGATAGTCCAAGTGCCCGCTAGGTAACCTAGATAGTCCAAGTGCCCGCTAGGTAACCTAGATAGTCCAAGGGCCCGCTAGTTAACCTACATGGTCCAAGGGCTCACTTGTTAACTTTGATAGTCCAAGTGCCCGCTAGTTAACCTAGATCGTCCAAATGCCTGCTAGTTAACCTAGATTGTCCAAGTGCCCGCTAGTTAACCTACATAGTCCAAGGGCCCACAAGTTAACCTAGATAGTCCAAGTGTCCTCTAGTTAACCTACATAGTCCAAGTACCCGCTAGTTAACCTAGATCGTCCAAATGCCTGCTAGTTAACCTAGATTGTCCAAGTGCGCGCTAGTTAACCTACATAGTCCAAGGGCCCACAAGTTAACCTAGATAGTCCAAGTGTCCTCTAGTTAACCTACATAGTCCAAGTGCCCGCTAGTTAACCTATATACCAAGTGCCCGCTACGTAACCTAGATAGTCCAAGTGCCTGCTAAAGAACCTACATAATCCAAGTGCACACTAGTTAACCTAGATAGTCCAAGTGCCTGCTAGGTAACCTACATAGTGCAAGTGTCCACTAGTTAACCTACATATTCCAAGTGCCCGCTAGTTAACATAGATATTCCAAGTGCCCGCTAGGGAACGTACATAGTCCAAGTGCCCGCTAGGTAACCTAAAGAGTGCAAGTGCGCGCTAGTTAACCTAGATAGTTCAAGTACCCGCTAGGTAACCTAGATCGTCCAAGGGCCCCCTAGTTAGCCTACATAGTCCAAGTGCCCGCTGAGGAACCTATATAGTCCAAGTGCCCGTTAGGGAACCTAGATAGTCCAAGTGCCCGTAGTGAACCTACATAGTCAATGTGCCCGCTAGGGAACCTGCATTGTACAAGTGCACGCTAATTAACCTCGATAGTCCAATTGCCCGTTAGTTAACCTAGATAGTCAAAGTGCCCACTAGTTAACATTGATCATCCACGTGCTCGCTAGTTAACCTACATAGTCCAAGTGCCTGATAGGGAACCTACATAGTCCAAGTGCCCGCTGAGGAACCTACATAGTCCAATTGCCCGATAGGGAACCTACATATTCCAAGTGCCCGTTAGGGTACCTAGATAGTCCAAGTGCCCGTAGGGAACCTATATAGTCCAAGTGCCCGCTAGGGAACCTACATAGTCAAAGTGCCCGCTAGGGAACCTGCATTGTGCAAATGCCCGCTAGTTAACCTAGATAGTCCAAGTGCCCGCTAGTTAACCAAGATAGTCCAAGTGCCCGCTAGTTAACCTACATAGTCCAAGGGCCCGCTAGTTAACCTAGATATTCCAAGTGCCCACTAGTTAACCTAGATAGTCCAAGTGTCCGCTAGTTAACCTACATAGTCCAAGTTACAGTTAGGTAACCTAGATAGTACAAGTGCCCGCAATGTAACCTACATAGTCCAAGTTCCCGCTAGGTAACCTAGATATTCCAAGTTCCTGTTAGCTTACCTAGATAATCCAAGTGCCCGCTAGGGAACCTACATAGTCCAAGTGCCCTTTCGTTAACCTATATAGTCCAAGTGCCCGCTAGGTAACCTAGACTGTCCAATTGTCCGCTAGGTTACCTACATAGTCCAAGTGCACGTTCGTTAACCTAGATAGTCCACGTGCCCGCTACGTAACCTACATAGTCCAAGGGCCCTCTAGGTAACCTATATAGTCCAAGTGCCCGCTAGTTAACCTACATAGTCCAAGTGCCCGCTAAGAAACCTAGATGGTCCAAGTGCCCGTTAGGTAACCTAGATAGTCCAAGTGCCCGCTAGGTACCTACATAGTCCAAGTTCCCGCTAGGTAACCTAGATAGTCCAAGTGCCCGTTACCTAACCTAGATAGTCCAATTGCCCGCTATGCAACATACATAGTCCACGTGCCCGTTCGTTAACCTAGAAGTCCAAGTGCCCGCTAGGTAACCCAGACTGTCCAAGTGCCCGCTAGGTTACCTACATAGTCCAAATGCCCGTTCGGTAACCTAGATAGTGCAAGTGCCCGGTAGTTAACCTACATAGTCCAAGTGCCCAGGGGGCCAGTTTACTGTACCTCAGGCTATTGGAGGGGCAGACTATAGTTAAAATAACAACAAAAATTATGAAAAAATTCATGTGCACCATGCACATCTTGATTTGAAGTTCAAAAAAAAATAAATGCATCACATACACCCGACAGAAAGGCTCAATGTCCTCGGCTGTCTGCATGTGGCCCATAGGCTGTAGTTTGAGGACCCATGCTCTAGGCGGTCCCCAAGAGGATGTGGTTTTCACCCAATAGCTTGGAGACACTACAATTTGTTTAAAAGTAATGGGGCAGAAGGAGTCCCTGATTGACCCACGCAAGATTAGTTTTCCCATCCCCTATTATTAAGAGTTCATAGTTATGGTTAAGGGGAACCAGGACATCCCGATATGATCCCTTTAATTCAAGTGTGGGCTGACATTGCCACGAAGAAGCCTGCAAATATAAGACTTACTCCCTCCCTCAAAGACAGGGTCCTTGTTTCCAAGGTTTCAGGAAACATGGCAGGACCGGAAAAACAAACGGTCCAAGTTCCCAAAACCACATAGGTAGGGGCCATCCCTCCCCTACCCCCTACCCCACCACCTCCCTCTCCCCCATCTTCCCCTCCCCTCCCCTCCCGATCTCTCTCCCCTAATCGGCTTTATCCCATTTTGCAGGAGAACTCTGGGAGTGGGAGAGCTGGCTTCAGACCCTTTGGTTCCAACCCCGCCCTATAAGTTTTCTAGGGTCCAGAAATAGAAAACTTCTAACAGGCCCTTATTGAGTCACTCCCTCCCCCACCGCCCCCACCAACCTCACCCCCACCCCCAACCAGCAGCCCCCCACACACACTAGTACTGGTATGTCTTCCATACTCATCAGCCCACCTGTATGATTGCCAGCAACTTCTCCAGGTGCTGTTCACCACGGAGGAAGGGTAGCCCTTCCAGACAGAGGCCCAGTACGCAGTCAGTGAACCTGATGGTCAGCGAGCGGGCACTCCCCACTTGAGAGAAACTCCTTTGGCCACTACGGATCAATGTGGGATCTCAATTCCTAGCAAGGCCCAGAGGGCTTTACCAGGTATCACCCATTGCTCTTACATGACCCTCTGCGGAAGAACTAGGAAACCTATGACTGTATCTAAGGTCAGTGAGAACTTTCGGGCCTTATAAGAGAATGTCCGCCTGCCTTTCTAGAGTAGCTGATGTAAGCCTACGGGCTTTATACCCCTAACGGCCCCGAGAACCGGAGGGCAATAAGTATTGCCTTTATTTCTCAGTCAGTCTGTCTCAGACATGAAAAAGAAGTTGGAAGGGTTTGAATGGAAAAATCTTAGTGATTTGGTACAAGTGGCTCATTGAGTGTATAACAACAGAGATGACCCTAGCACGACAGAGACAAAGAAACTAGCTAAAATACTAGTAATTGCCATGAGAGACCCCAGAGACTCAGGAAAAGGAGAGCATGGCCCACTCACGGAGAGACTAACCTGTGGGCACCGCCAAGCCATGGGGAAGGATCAATGTGCCTACTGCAGGAAAGAAGGACACTGGAAAAATCAGTGTCTTGCAACCCCAGGAGAGGTGCATAACCCTCCACTAGAGTGGACGGGCCTCATCTGCACCTAGAAAAACCAAGCAAGAGACAATAATGCTTGAAGAAGCTGAATGAAGGGGTCAGAGCTCTTTTTCCCTTCGCCACCAAGCCCAGGCTAACTCTCCTTGTAGGGGGCCAGCCAGTAAATTTCTTGGTGGACACCGGGGCCACCTTCTCAAGTTCAGAAAGGAATACGGGCACATTTTCAAAAAGAAAGATGTGAATTACTGTGAGCCTATGATTCCATCCACAGATCACTCACACCAGAAGGATTTCATGGAGGTTAGGTGGGCTTCCCAAGACAACAAGATAACAAATATCTATCTGCCCTTTTTCCCAGTTAGCCACCTGGTTATGATATCACTGGCTCCTGGCTCAGCTGCTGAGCCAGTGAAGCAGTTATAGCAGGAGAAGACTAGGTGGCCAGTGGCCATCAACTGAAGGACCAAATCTCCACAGTGGGGTTCCTGTTTCAATATAGAGCCACGTATGTCACCTGCTGGACACCATCTCTATCCTGAGCTCATAATTGCCATCCCAGGTCTAGAATGCGGCGCGCAGGTACACACTATATGAAACAGTCTCTGATTAACTCTTCTGGATAACTTGCTGACATGGGAGTCTGGATAATCCAGTACATTTACTTTCCAGATGAGAAAACTCACTTAAAAACACACAGGAGTTGACCCAGAGACACACAATTGGTTAACAACAAAGTCATATTCACAACCAGCGTCTGCACCAAGAGCACGGTGCCGCAAAGAACTGTGCCCATCAAGCAGTCAATATCTCCTGGACTCTCAAAAGATCTGAGCTGCCACCCATCCCCCACATCCTTGCAGCCCCCAAAGATTGTATTTCACAGGATGGCACCGGATCTGCAGCTCGCGGAGAGGGACATATCTGATCAGAGAACACAGGGCAGAACAAGGGGGAGGAGGGGAGAATGGAGCACATCCTGGCCCTCTACACCTTGAGGATGATGTTCCCAATCAGAGAAGCCAGTCCACAGAGAAGACCACATGGGCAGCCCAACGATGAGAAACGTCCCTCAAAGACCCATAGCCCAAGAGTGGACAACACTGGACACACAGTGTGGGAACTGCGCCCGAACTGATCCTGCCACATCGAAGCATGACACTAAGAGAGTGCAGCGGAAGAGAAAGAAAACGGAGCATCAAAGTCCCCGGGGAATGCCAAAGGTGGACTTTGTGGTCAGGGCTCGGTGCCCCCACAGACTGGACTGGAAAACACTCCTAAAGTTCACCACACAGTCCTTGTACTTTTCTTTCTGGTTAGTGTTGTTTTCTTTTAGTGTCATTGGATTTTGGTTGGGTTTTGTTTTCATTTTTGTATGTTTTTTTTCTTTTTGCTGCTTGGTTTTGCTCAGTTTTGTCTTGTGCATGTTATTACCTTTACAGGTCTGTCTAATTAAGAGAGGCTGGATGAACAATCTGGAGGAGTAAACATGTGACCGGCCCTTTCATTGGGCATGGGAGTGAGCACGCTTGGGGTAAAGGGAGTGGTGTAAAGAAACCCAGAGACAAAGGAACAACAAGTGATGGAAATCGGTGATTAGGGGGATGTAGGAGGCCTGGTAGGGCATAATCAAGGGTAATGTGACCAAGAGGAATTACTGAAACACAAAGGAAGGCTGAGCATGGCAGTGGGCACAAGAGGAAAATCAAAGGGTATAGAAGAGTGAGCTGGGAAGCAAGGGCCAGTTATAGACGTCTAAATAAAGTCATGTACATATATTTTCAAAGAGGCATGGGGAAATAGATCTATGTCCATATGTTTATAGATTTAGTATTAAGTAGGCAGATGGACATAGGGCCTCCGCTCAAGGACTCCCTCATTGCAAGAACAGTGTTCTATTAATTTGGCATTCTACAATGCTCACCTTCCCTACACGATCACTCAGCACAAAGCGGCTGCATAAGCAAATGTGGTGAAGAAAGCCGATGGTGTCCATCTACCAAAAGATATAGCGTGTGGGGTCTTAAAATCTTGAAGGTACAGAAGCAGCCATGTAGCTCAGAAGCAACAGAGCCCACATGTAGGAAGCATACCAGCCTGTGTGATCACAAAGTTTCAAAGGGATAAGGCAACAGGCATCATGAAAACAAATAAAACTTATCATGGAAAATGAGAGGGGACTGCCGGGTATAGAACCAAAACCTATTTGCAGTGCACTGGAAATCCCCTTACAGAAGAATCTCAGAGAGGAGATTAAAGAATACAGGTTATGAGACAGCAAAGATGAAACACAACTTTCCTCTAGTTCTTAATGCTTCCTCTTGCCCCACTATCATGATCCCAGTTCTACCATACTAATCTGGCCAAACTAGAGAAGGTATTCTAGTACCGATAGGAATTTCAAACACGGGGAATCCAGGGTGGATGGGCCCTTTAGGACCAGTGTTATGAGTGGAGATATTGGGAGGGTGGAGGAAGGGCAGAATGGAAAGTGGGTACCGATTACAAGGATCTTCATTGACCTCAAAAGAAAGGTGGGTGAAGATATGACAAAAGAATTAGTACATTTCAAAGGATTGATGAGGGATGGGTGGCGGGCATTGAGGGGGGAAAAATGAGGAGCTGAGGCCAGGGGCTTGGGTGAAGAGTAGATATTTTGAGAATAATGAGGGCACTTAATGTACAGATGTGCATCAAACAGCTGATGTATATATATTTTGTGGGTAGTGTTGTAGGAGCCACTAATGAAAAGATCATAAAAGAAACAAAAATAATCTTGGCAGAGGGCTCATGCAAGGATGACCTCAGGCTGGATTAGACCAGTCAAAACAGCTACTGCAGCCGCCTCACCCTGTGTCAATTCCTGAGTCAGGCATGAAGCTTAGGGCCCACAGCCCCAGCAGCTGGCTAGTGAGGGACGTGGGTCTCTGAGGCCATTCCACAGGGGGAATGGTCCTCTTTCCTGCCGGGCCCACCCTCCTATGTAAGCGTGCTGTCTGGGACAGGGCTTACATGGAGTCCACACCATGGGAGCTCTACTACTCATGGGGGATTGGCAGGAAGCCTCTGCTCATGCGCACTCACCACCAACTAGCTGGAGGATCTCTGTGAACAAAGCCTGAGGGACAACAAGCCCACTAACTGATGCTATAAGAGATACAATCTGCATCCAGAAACCTGCAACTGGGAGTAAGAGGCAGCATACCTTGGTCCTAGCCCCTCCCACTCTAATCTACAAGGAGTGACATTGCAAAGCAGAGCGTTTTCATAAAGCACAGCCAGGACCGTGGAATTAGCAGCCTCATTTGTGGAAATGGATACTCTGTGATCCAGACGTACTACCTCCTCCCTTCCAGTCAGCTGAGACAAAAACCCTTGCAAGCAGAAAGCCATGCATCTGAACAGTATCCACCAGCCACTCATGTGCAGCCTTACTGCCTCCAAAGAGCCTTCCTGAGTTAGAGAGAAATCACGCAGAAGCCTGGTCAGTCACTCACGTGAGTTTTATGAGCGTTAGGGAGGTGTGGTGGGGAAGCCTGGCGGACCCCAGTGGATGAATTTAATTTACATGGCCTAGGTTGGTCAATCCAGGTACAGGACCCACCCAGGTGTACCTCCCCTTCATGGCCAGAACCTGGATCTCTGAGCATGCACAGGGTGCCTCTCCTAACTGGGCTCTTATCTTGGCCCTATGGGCATGCATAACGGATGCCCCAATCCCTAGCATAGCTACCTAACATTTGCCCCCCTGAAGAGATATGGACCCAAATCTTTGGGGTACTGGGCGACCATATCTCTAGCTACTTCTTGCTGGCAAAAGGGGCAAAGTGGGGCTTTGGGTCCATACCCTTCCTACACTGCTGGGAGGGGTTGTCCATTGAGGGCAACTTTATCCAGGATGGATAAGGTTGAGGTGGTTCAGGAGATGGTAGTCGTGGACCTGGCACACTTGGTTCAGAAGCTTTAGTCACCCGATAACTTCTGGGAAAAACAAACTGTCAAAAAGGTGAACATTTTGAATGCGACAAGGCTAAGCTTGTGAGGTGGCAGTGGCCTTGAAATTAGGTGAGTGTCACAGGAAACAAAAAAAATCTTAGGATTACCAGACATGTGTGTTTGTTCATTGGAAATACAGGAAGAGGGATAAAAGCATTCACACTTTCCCCTAGGAGGGCACAGGTTTGGGCACTACTAGGTGCAGTGGGATCACTGACACATTTATGATGTTAACATATTGGACCCGCTGATAAGACCCATCCTTCTTTTTTCCCTATAACCCATCACGTTTAATTTAGGGAAAAAATTATTTCCTTATTGTTGTGGACTTTCATAGTTATAAATATATATATATATATGAATATATACATTTTTAAATGTTATGAAAACATCATTCTCCGCGTTATAGAGTTAAATGTAAATAATGGGCTAGTACAGGAGGAGTCAAAAGTGACCAAATAGAGTAACTGCCTAAGTCATTTTGAATTTTCTTGGGTTCAATTGGAGTAAAGGCTTGTAAATTACCCGGGGTCCAAATTCCCATGGTGCCTCCTACAATGGGTAGAATGTTCAGGGATGTTTCAGGGCTGGGAGATTAGTAACCTCTAAGTCCAGGATACCTTAGGGCAGCGGTCCTGAAACTGTTTACCCAAAGGGCCAGTTCAATGTCCCTCAGGCCATTGGAGGGACAGACTAGAGTTTAAAAAAAACAAAAATTACGAACAAATTCATGTGCACACTGCACATCTTGATTTGAAGTTCAAAAAAAATTAATGGGGCACATACAAACGTCAGAAAGGATCAATGTCCTCGGCTCTCTGCATGTGGCCCACAGGTTGTAGTTTGAGGACTCCAGCTCTAGGCGTTCACCAAGAGGATGTTGTTTCAACCCAAAAGCTTGTAGACTCTACAATTTGTTTAAAAGTGATGGGGCAGAAGGAGTCCCTGATTGACCCACACAAGACTAATTTTCCCATCCCCTATTACTAAGAGTTCATAGTTATGGTTAAGTGGAACCAGGACATCACGATCTGATCCCTTTAATTCAAGTGTGGGCTGACTTTGCCACTAAGAAGCCTGCAAATATAAAAGACTTACTCCCTCCCTCAAAGAAAGGGTCCTTGTTTCCAAGGTTTCAGGAAACATGGCACCGGAAAAAGAAACGGTCCAAGTTCCCAAAACCACATAGGTGGAGGCCCTCCCTCACTTTCCCCCTCCCCAACCCCCTCCCCTTCCCCCTCCTTTGCGCTCCCCTCCCCTCCCGATCTCTCTCCCCTAATCGGCTTTATCCCATTTTGCAGGAGAACTCTGGGAGTGGGAGAGCTGGCTTCAGACCCTTTGGTTCCATCCCCGCCCTATAAGGTTTCTAGGGGCCAGAAATAGAAAACTTCTAACAGGCCGTTATTGAGTCTCTCCCTCCCACACCGGCCCCCCAACCTCACCCACACCCCTAACCAGCAGCCCCCCACACACACTAGTACTGTTATTTCTTCCATACTCATTAGCCCACCTTGAATGATTGCCAGCAACTTCTCCAGGTGCTGTTCACAACGGAGGAAGGGTAGCCCTTCCAAACAGAGGCCCAGTAAGCAGTCAGTGAACCTGATGGTCAGCGAGCGGGCACTACCCACTTGAGAGAAACTCTTTTGGCCACTACACGGAGAATGTGGGATCTCAATTCCTAGCAAGGCCATGAGCGCTTTACCAGGTATCACCCGTTGCTGTTACATGACACTCTGCGGAAGAGCTAGGAAACCTATGAATTTATCTAAGGTCAGTGAGAATTTTCAGGTTCCTATAAGAGAATGTCCGCCTGCCTTTCTAGAGTGGCTGATGTAAGCCTACGGGCTTTATACCCCTAACGGCCCGGAGGCACTGAGAACAGGAGGGCAATAAGTATTGCCTTTATTACTCAGTCAGTCTGCCTCAGACATGACAACGAAGTGGGAAGGGTTTGAAAGGAAAATCTTAGCGATTTGGTACAAGTGGCTCATTGAGTGTATAACAACAGAGATGACCCTAGCACGACAGAGACAAAGAAGCTAGCTAAAATAATCGTAATTGCCATGAGATACCCCAGAGACTCAGGAAAAGGAGAGCATGGCTAACTCACGGAAAGACTAACCTGTGGGCACCGCCAAGCCATGGGGAAGGACCAATGTGCCTACTGCAGGAAAGAAGGACACTGGAAAAATCAGTGCCTTGAAAACCCCAGGAGAGGTGCACGACCCTCCACTAGAGTGGATGGGCCTCATCTGCACGTAGAAAGACCCAAGCAAGAGACAATAATGCTTGAAGAAGCTCAATGAAGGGGTCAGGGCTCTGTTTCGCTTCGCCGCCAAAAGCCCAGGCTAACTCTCCAAGTAGGAGGCCAGGCTGTAAATTTCTTGGTGGACACAGGGGCCACCTTCTCAGGTTCAGAAAGGAATATGGGCACATTTTCAAGAAGAAAGATGTGAATTACTGTGAGCCCATGATTCCTTCCACAGATAACTCACACCAGAAGGTTTGCATGGAGGGTAGGTGGGTTTCCCAAGACAACAAGATAACAAATATCTATCAGCCCTTTGGCCCAGTTAGCCACCTGGTTATGATATCACTGGCTTCTGGCTCAGCTGCTGAGCCAGTGAAGCAGTTATAGCAGGAGAAGACTAGGTGGCCGGTGGCCATCAACGGAAGGACCAAATCTCCACAGTGGGCTTCCTGTTTCAATATGGAGCCACGTATGTTACCTGCTGGACACCATCTCTATCCTGAGCTCATAATTGCCATCCCAGGTCTAGAATGCGGCGCGCAGGTACACACTATATGAAACAGTCTCTGATTAACTCCTCTGGATAACTTGCTGACATGGGAGTCTGGATAATCCTGTACATTTACTTTGCAGATTAGAAAACTCACTCAAAAACACACGGGAGTTCACCCAGAGACACACAACTGGTTAACAACAAAGTCATATTCAAACCAGCGTCTGGACCAAGAGCACGGTGCCCCACAGAACTGTGCCCATCGAGCAGTCAATATCTCCTGGACTCTCAAAAGATCTGAGCTGACACCCCCCCCCCCCACATCCTTACAGCCCCAAAAGATTGTATTTCACAGGATGGCACCGGATCTGCAGCTCGCGGAGAGGGACATATCTGATCAGAGAACACAGGGCAGAACAAGGGGGAGGAGGGAAGAATGGAGCACACCCTGGCCCAATACACCTTGAGGATGATGTTCCCAATCAGAGACGCCAATCCACAGAGAAGACCACATGGGCAGCCCCACGATGAGAAACGTCCCTCAAAGACCCATAGCCTTAGAGGGGACAACACTGGACACACAGTGTGGGAACTGCGCCCGAACTGATCCTGCCACTTCGAGGCATGATACTAAGAGAGTCAGCGGAAGAGAAAGAAAACGGAGCATCAAAGTCCCCGGGGAATGCCAAAGGTGGACTTTGTGGTCAGGGTTCGGTGCCCCCACAGACTGGACTGGAAAACACTCCTAAAGTTCACCACACAGTCCTTGTACTTTTCTTTCTGGTTAGTGTTGTTTTCTTTTAGTGTCATTGGATTTGGGTTGGGTTTTGTTTTCATTTTTGTTTGTTTTTCTTTTTGCTGCTTGGTTTAGCTCAGTCTTGTTTTGTGCATGTTATTACCTTTACAGGTCTGTCTAATTAAGAGAGGCTGGATGAAGAATCTGGAGGAGTAAACATGTGACGGCCCTTTCCATTGGGCATGGGAGTGAGGAGGGTGGGGGGAAAGGAAGTGGTGTAAAGAAACCCAGAGACAAGGGTACAACAAGTGATGGAAAATGGTAGTGAGGGGGATGTAGGAGGCCTGGTAGGGCGTGATCAAAGGTAATGTAACCAAGAGGAATTACTGAAACCCAAAGGAAGACTGAGCATATCAGTGGGCACAAGAGGAAAATCAAAGGGTATAGAAGAGTGAGCTGGGAAGCAAGGGCCAGTTATAGACGTCTAAAAAAAGGCATGTACATATGTACATATATTTACAAAGGGGCATGGGGAAATAGATCTATGTCCATATGTTTATAGATTTAGTATTGAGGTAGCAGATGGACATAGGGCCTCCGCTCAAGGAATCCCTCATTGCAAGAACACTGTTTTATAAAATTGGCATTCTAAGATGCTCACCTTTCCTACACAATCACTGACCACAAAGCGGCTGCATAAGCAAATGTGGTGAAGAAATCCGATGGTGTCCAGCTACCTAAAGATATAGCGTGTGGGGTCTTAAAGGCTTGAGGGTAAAGAAACAGCCATCTGGCTCTGAAGCAACAGAGCCCACATGGAGAAAGCATACCAGCCTGTGTGATCACAAAGTTTTAAAGGGATAAGGCAACAGGCATCATGAAAACAATAAATCTTATCATGGAGAATGAGAGGGGACTGCCGGGTATAGACCCAAAACCTATTTGCAGTGCACTGGACATCCCCTTACAGAAGGATCTCAGAGTGGAGATTAAAGAATACAGGGTAAGAGACAACAAAGATGAAACACAACTTTCCTCTAGTTCTTAATGCTTCCTCTTGCCCCACTATCATGATCCCAGTTCTACCATACTAATCTGGCCAAACTAGAGAAGGTATTCTAGTACCGATAGGAATTTCAAACACGGGGAATCCAGAGTGGATGGGCCCTTTACCAGTGTTATGAGTGGAGATACTGGGAGGGTGGAGGAAGGGCAGGATGGAAAGTGGGAACCGATTACAAGGATCTTCATTGACCTCAAAAGAAAGGTGGGTGAAAATATGACAAAAGAATTAGTACATTTCCAAGGATTGATGAGGGATGGGTGGCGGGCATTGAGGGGGCAAAAATGAAGAGCTGAGGCCAGGGGCATGGGTGGAGAGTGGATATTTTGTGAATAAGGAGGGCAATTAATGTACAGATGTGTTTCAAACAGATGATGTATTTATGGATTGCGGTTACTGTTGTAGGAGCCACTAATGAAAAGATCATAAAAGAAACAAAAATAATCTGGGCAGAGGGCTCATGCAAGGATGATCTCAGGCTGGATGAGACCAGTCAAAACAGCTACTGGAGTGGCCTCACCCTGTGTCTATTACTGAGTCAGCCATGATGCTTAGGACCCACAGCCCCAGCAGCTGGCCAGAGAGGGAGGTGGATCTCTGAGGCCATTCCACAGGGGGAATGGTCTTCT
Organism: Tenrec ecaudatus; assembly: GCF_050624435.1. NCBI lineage: Eukaryota > Metazoa > Chordata > Mammalia > Afrosoricida > Tenrecidae > Tenrec > Tenrec ecaudatus. Next base: position 372,330 of record NW_027459018.1, read on the forward strand.
GTCCTGCAGGGCCCGCCCTCCTTTGTAAGCGTGCTGCCTGGGGCAAGGCTTTCATGGAGTCCACACCATGGGAGCTCTACTACTCATGGGGGATTGGCAGGAAGCCTCTGCTCATGTGCATACACCACCACCTAGCTGGAGGATCTCCGTGAACAAAGCCTGAGGCAGACAACAAGCAGACTAACTGATGCTGTAAGAGATACAATCAGCATCCAGAAACCTGCAACTGGGAGCAAGAGGCAGCATACCTTGGTCCCAGCCCCTCCCACTCTAATCTACAAGGAGTGACATTGCAAAGCAGAGGGTTTTCATAAAGCACTTCCAGGACAGTGGAATGAGCAGCCTCGTTTGTGGACATGGATACTCTGTGATCCAGACATACTACCTCCTCCCTTCCAGTCAGCTGAGACAAAAACCCTTGCAAGCAGAAAGCCATGCATCTGAACAGTATCCACCAGCCACTCTTGTGCAGCCCAGCTGCCTCCAAAGAGCCTTCCTGAGTGTGAGAGAAATCATGCAGAAGCCTGGTCTGCACTCAAGAGAGTTTTATGAGCGTTAGGGAGGCGTGGTGGGCAAGTCTGGCCGACCCCAGTGGCTGAATTGAATTTACATGGCCTAGATTGGTCAATCCAGGTACAGGAACCACCCAGGTGACCTCCCCTTCATGGCCAGAAATCTGGACCTCTGAGCATGCACAGGGTGCCTCTCCTAACTGGGCTCTTTTCTTGGCCCTATGGGCATGCATAACGGATGCCCCAGTCCCTAGCATAGCTACCTAACATTTGCCCCCCTGAAGAGATATGGACCCAAATCTTTGGGGTACTGGGCGACGACATCTCTAGCTACTTCCTGCTGGAAAAAGGGGCCAAATGGGGTTTTGGGTCCATACGCTTCTTACATTGCTAAGAGTGGTTGTCCATTGAGGGCAACTTTATCCAGGATGGATAAGGTTGAGGTGGTCCAGGAGAGGGTAGTCGTGGACCTGGCACACTTGGTTCAGAAGCTTTAATCACCCGATAACTTCTGAGAAAAACAAACGGTCTAAAAGGTGAACAGTTTGACTACGACAAGGCTAATCTTGTGAGGTGGCAGTGGCCTTGAAATTAGGTGAGTGTCACAGGAAACAAAAAAAATCTTAGGATTACCAGACATGTGTGTTTGTTCATTGGAAGTACAGGAAGAGGGATAAAAGCATTCACACTTTCCCCTAGGAGGGCACAGGTTTGGGCACTACTAGGTGCAGTCGGATCACTGATTCATTTATGATGCTAAGGTCTTGGACACGCTGATCAGACCCATCCTTCTTTTTAACCCTATAACGCTTCAATTTTAATTTTGGGAAAAAATTTTCTTTTTGTTGTGGACTTTCATAGTTATAAATATATATATATATATATATGTATTAATATATACATTTTTTAATGTTATGAAAACATCATGCTTCGCGTTATAGAGTTAAATGGAAATAATGGGCTAGTGCAGGACGAGTCAAAAGTGACCAAAATAGAGTAACTGCCTAAGTCATTTTGAATTTTCTTGGGTTCAATTGGAGTAAAGGCTTGTAAATTACCCGGGGTCCAAATTCCCATGGTGCCTCCTACAACGGGTAGAATGTTCAGGGATGTTTCGGGGCTGGGAGATTAATAACCCCTAAGTCCAGGATACCTTAGGGCAGGGGTCCTGAAACTGTTTACCCAGGGGGCCAGTTCACTATCCCTCAGGCCTTTTGAAGGAAAGACTATAGTTTAAAAAAACAAATATTACGAACAAATTCATGTACACACTGCACATATTGATTTGAAGTTCAAAAAAAAAAATAAATGGGGCACATACACCCGGCAGAAAGGATCAACGTCCTCGGCTGTCTGCATGTGGCCCACAGGTTGTAGTTTGAGGACCCCTGCTCTCGGCATTCACCAAGAGGATGTGGTTTCAACCCAAAAGCTTGGAGACTCTACAATTTGTTTAAAAGTGATGGGGCAGAAGGAGTCCCTGATTGACCCACACAAGACTAGTTTTCCCATCCCCTATTACTAAGAGTTCATAGTTATGGTTAAAGGGAACCAGGATATCCCGATCTGATCCCGTTACTTCAAGTGTGGGCTGACATTGCCACTAAGAAGCCTGCAAATATAAAAGACTTACTCCCTCCCGCAAAGAAAGGGCCCTTGTTTCCAAGGTTTCAGGAAACATGGAAGGACCAGAAAAACAAACGGTCCAAGTTCCCAAAACCACATAGGTGGAGGCCATCCCTCCCCATCACCCTCCCCCTCCCCTCCCCCACCCCTCCCCCACCCCTCCCCTCCCCTCCCCTCCCCTCCCCTCCCCTCACGATCTCTCTCCTCTAATCGGCTTTATCCCATTTTGCAGGAGAACTCTGAGAGTGGGGAGCTGGCTTCAAACCCTTTCTTTCAACCCCCGCCCTATAAGGTTTCTAGGGTCCAGAAATAGAAAACTTCTAACAGGCCCTTATTGAGTCACTCCCTCCCCCACCGGCCCCACAACCTCACCCCCACCCCTAACAAGCAGCCCCCCACACACACTAGTACTGGTATGACTTCCATACTCATCAGCCCACCTGGAATGCTTGCCAACAACTTTTCCAGGTGCTGTTCACAACGGAGGAGGGTAGCCCTTCCAGACAGAGGCCCAGTAAGCAGTCAGTGAACCTGATGGTCAGCGAGCGGGCACTCCCCACTTGAGAGAAACTCTTGGCCACTACACCAACAATGTGGGATCTCAATTCCTAGCAAGGCCTAGAGGGCTTTACCAGGTATCACCCATTGCTCTTACATGACCCTCTGCGGAAGAGCTAGGAAACCTATGAATTTATCTAAGGTCAGTGAGAATTTTCAGGCTAAGAGAATGTCTGCCTTCCTTTCTAGAGTGGCTGATGGAAGCCTACAGGCTTTATACCCCTAACAGCCCGGAGGCCCCGAGAACAGGAGGGCAATAAATATTGCCTTTATGACTCAGTCAGTCTGCCTCAGACATGAAAAAGAAGTGGGAAGGGTTTCAAGGGAAAAATCTTAGTGATTTGATACAAGTGGTTCATTGAGTATATAACAACCGAGATGACCCTAGCACGACAGAGACAAAGAAACTAGCTAAAATACTAGGAATTGCCATGAGAGACCCCAGAGACTCAGGAAAAGGAGAGCATGGCCCACTCACGGAGAGACTAACCTCTGGGCACCTCCAAGCCATGGGGAAGGATCAATGTGCCTACTGCAGGAAAGAAGGACACTGGAAAAATCAGTGCCTTGAAAACCCCAGGAGAGATCCACGACCCTCCACAAGAGTGGACGGGCCTCATCTGCAACAAGAAAGACCCAAGCAAGAGACAATAAGGCTTGAAGAGCTGAATGAAGGGGTCAGGGCTCTGTTTCACTTCGCCGCCAAAACCCAGGCTAACACTCCATGTAGGAGGCCAGGAAGTAAATTTCTTGGTGGACACAGGAGCCACCTTCTCAGGTTCAGAAAGAAATACGGGCACATTTTCAAAAACAAAGATGTGTATTACTGTGAGCCTATGATTCCTTCCACAGATAACTCACACCAGAAGGTTTGCATGGAGGTTAGGTGGGCTTCCCAAGACAACAAGATAACAAATATCTATCTGCCCTTTCTCCCAGTTAGCCACCTGGTTATGATGGCACTGGCTCCTGGCTCAGCTGCTGAGCCAGTGAAGCAGTTATAGCAGGAGAAGACTAGGTGGCCGGTGGCCATCAACGGAAGGACCAAATCTCCACAGTGGGCTTCCTGTTTCAATATGGAGCCACGTCTGTCACCTACTGGACACCATCTCTATTCTGAGCTCATAATTGCCACCCCAGGTCTTGAATGCAGCGCGCAGATACACACTATATGAAACAGTCTCTGATTAACCCTTCTCAATAACTTGCTGATATGGGCTTCTGGATAATCCAGTACATTTACTTTCCAGATGAGAAAACTCCCTCAAAACACACAGGAGTTGACCCAGAGACACACAACTGGTTAACAACAAAGTCATATTCACAACCAGCTTCTGGACCAAGAGCACGGTGCCTCACAGAACTGTGCCCATCGAGAAGTCAATATCTCCTGGACTCTCAAAAGATCTGAGCTGATGCCCCCCCTCCCACCTCCTTGCAGCCCCCAAAGATTGTATTTCACAGGATGGCACCTGAGCTGCAGCTCGCAGAGAGGGACATATCTGATCAGAGAACACAGAGCAGAACAAGGCGGAGGAGGGGAGAATGGAGCACATCCTGGCCCACTACACCTTGAGGATGATGTTCCCAATCAGAGAAGCCAGTCCACAGAAAAGACCACATGGGCAGCCCCACGATGAGAAACGTCCCTCAAAGACCCATTGCCCTAGAGGGGACAACACTGGAGACACAGTGTGGGAACTGCGCCCGAACTGATCTTGCTACATCGAGGCATGACACTAAGGGAATGCAGCCGAAGAGCTAGAAAACGGAGCATCAAAGTTCCCGGGGAATGCCAAAGGTGGACTTTGTGGTCAGGGCTCGGTGCCCCAACAGACTGGACTGGAAAACACTCCTAAAGTTCACCACACAGTCCTTGTACTAACTATGAGCTTTTCTTTCTTGGTTAGTTTTGTTTTCTTTTAGTGTCATTGGATTTTTGTTGTCTTGGTTTTTTTGCGTTGCTTGTCTTGGTTTTGTGCATGTTATTACCTTTTCTGGTCTGTCTAAATTAGATAGGCTGGATGTCCAATCTGGAGGACAAAACCCAGGACCAACACTTCTGGGGGGTGGGGCATGGGAAAGAGGGAGGTGGGCATAAAGGAAGCGGTGTTAAGAAACCCAGAAACAAGAGAACAGGAAGTCATGCATATCCGTGGTGAGGTAGATGTAGGAGGCCTGGTAGGGTGGGATCAAGGGTAATGGAACCAAGAAGAATTACTGAAACCCAAAGGAAGACTGAGCATGGCAGTGGGCACAAGAGGAAAATGAAAGGGAAATAGAAGAGCAAGCGAGGAAGCAAGGGCCTGTTATAGAGGTCTTTAAAAAAGTATGTCCATATGTAAATATATTCATATATGAGCATGGGGAAATAGACCTACGTCCATATATTTATAGGTTTCGTATTAAGGTAGCAGATGGACTCTGGGCCTCCACTCAAGTACTCCCTCATTGCAAGAATACTTTGTTCTATTAAATTGGCATTCTATGGTGCTCACCTTCCCCACAGGTACACTGAAGACAAAGCTGATGGTGCCCAGCTGTCAAAAGATATAGCGTCTGAGGTCTTAAAAGCTTGAATGTAAACAAGCGGCCACCTAGCTCAGAAGCAACAAAGCCCATATGGAATAATCACACCAGCCTATGAGATCACGAGGTTTCGAAGGGATCAGGTGTCAGGCATCGTCAGAACAAAAACATCTTATTGGGAATGAGAAGAGTGCTTGGTAGAGACCCAAAGCCCATTTCCAGACCACTGGACAATACCTTACAGAAGGGTCTCAGAGAGGAGATGAGCCAAGACTAGGTACGAGATAGCAACAATGAAACACAACTTTCCTCTCGTTGCTAAATGCTTTCTCTCCCCCCATTATCATGACCCCAATTCTACCTTACAAATCTGGCTAGACCAGAGAATGTACACTGGTACAGATAGCAACTGGAAACACAGGGAATCCAGGGTGGATGAGTCCTTTAGGACCAGTATTATGAGTGAAGACACTGAGAGGGTAAGAGGGAGGGCAGTTTGGAAATGGGGAACTGATTACAAGGATGTACATTTTACTTCAACAGAAAAGTGGGTGAAGGGGGATATCAGACAGTGCAAGATATGACAAAAATTAGTAAATTACCAAGGATTGATGAGCGAGGGGTAGCGCACATGGGGGGTGGGGATGGGAATGAGGAGCTGAGGCCATGGGCTTGGGTGGAGAGTGGATATTTTGAGAATGAGGGAAATGAATGTACAAATGTGCTTTACACAACTGATGTATGCATAGAATGTGTTTAGTGTTGTATGAGCCCCTAATAAAACGTTAAAAAAAAAGATCTGGGCAGAGGACTCATTCAAGGATTATCTCAGGCTGGATTAGACCCTTCTAAGTAGAAAGTCCTGCATCTGAACAGTATCCACCAGCCATTCATGTCCAGTTATGCTGCCTCCAAAGAGCCTTCCTGGGTTTGTCAGATCTCTCTGAGGACAGACAGACCTTGGTCCTCTGCTCTGCGTGAGAAAGAATGCATGTAGAAGCCTGATTGTCATCCAAGTGGGTTTTATGAGCATTAGGGAGGCATGGTGGGCAACCCTGGTCAACCCCAGCAGCTGAATTTAATTTACTTGGCTTTGGTGGGTCAATCAAGTTGCAGCACTCACCCAGGTGTACCTCCTCTTCCTGGCCGGAAACCTGAACCTCTGAGCACGCACAGTGTGCCACTCCTTCTTGGGCTGCTACCTTGGCCCTCTGGGCATGCATAATGGACACCCCAGTCCCTAGGATAGCTACCTAACATTTGCCCCCTGAAGAGGTATGGACCCAAATCTTTGGGGTACTGGGCGACGACATCTCTAAGTACTTCCTGCTGCAAAAGGGGCAAATGGGGCTCAGAAGGGATTGTCCACTCAGGTCCCAGGATGGATAAAGTTGAGGTTGTTCAGGAAATCGTGGTCCTGCAGCTGGCACACTTGGTTTGGAGGCCTTGGTAACCTGAGAACTTCTGGAAAAACAAACAAAAAGACAAAAGGTTGAAGAGTTTAAGTGAGACAAGTCTAAGATTCGGAGGAGGTCGTTCCCTTCAAGTTAGGTGAGTGTCACAAGAAATAAATATACTTAGGATTATCAGGCATGTGTTTGTTCACTCTAAGTACAGGAACGGGGATTAAAGCATTCACAATTTCCCTAGGAGGGCACAGGGTTTGGGCACTACTAGGTGCAGTGGGATCACTGCTTCATTTATGATCCTAAGGTCTTACACCTGCTGATAAGACCCATCCTTTTTAACCCTATAATGGCTCAATTTTCAATTTGGGGGAAATGTTTTTGTTTTTATTCTTTATTTTCAAAGTTATCTACCTATTTATCTGTCTGTTTATCTATCTATCTATTAATATATACATTTCTTTATATGTTATGTAAATATGCTCAGCGTTATAGAGTTAAATGGTAATATTGGGGTACTACAGGGGGAGTCAACCGTAATCAAAAGTAGAGTAACTGCCTAAGTCATTTTTAATTTTCTTGGCTTCAATTTGAATAAAAGGCTGGTAAATTACCCAGGGACCAAATTTCCCTGGTGCCTCTACTATGGGTAGAATGATCAGGGGTGTGTCAGGGCTGCGAGAATAGTAACCCCTAAGTCCAGGATCCCTTAGGGCAGGGGTCCTCAAACTGTTTACCTAGGGGGCCAGTTCTGTCCCTCAGATCATTGGAGGGTCAGACTATAGTTTTTTAAAAACCTATGAACAAGTTCCTATGCACACTGCACGAGTCGGCTGCTAAGCAGGACAGGCAGAGGCAGCAAAAACACCCTGAGGGTGGAATAAATATCGTCAGGCCACATGTGTCCCACGGGCCACAGTTTGAGGACGCCTGCCTTAGGGGTTCCTGTGTGCACTGGGGATGAAGGTCTCTACTGCTCCTCAAAAGGAGAAATGCTCTAACTTCTGGCATCTCCGCCCATTTCCCATCACTCTACAGAACTGTTCCAGGTGAATCAGGGTTGGAAGGAAAAGTGTGCCATTCTCTGGCCACCATTCTCCTTTCTCAAATAAAGTTGCATAGTGTATCAGCTTTTGTTTGTCTAGCCTCTGTGTCAACTCTATCCCAATTGGACAGGATTCATGCAAGGGGGCAATTCCTGAGTATGAAGCTGCTAAGTCCCATCTGGAAAGCACAAAACAAGGCTATTTAGAGCTTGCTGCCTCAAGGTCAATAACCCCGCTTCAGAGCAGACCCCTGGTGTGCTATTAAACTGATGCCTCTGACAGGTGCCCCCACCATAGACAAAGGGTCAAAGAGCAGTCGCTGTGGGTGACTTTAGGTCCAACCATTTTCTAGACAATAAGCTAGGAGGACCACTGCTTGGGATGGCCCCACAGCCTTCTAAGATGCCTGCTGGCAGGAGCAGACTCTCAAATCTCTGAAGGGAAGGGGCATCTGGCAGCTCAGGGAACCTTTAGGAAAATAGGAATTTCTGGCTGGAACATCATGGCAGCTGAGCTATATTAAGAGCTGTCCCCAAAAGTGCATGAAGAAACACCACTGAAAGCCTAAAAGTAAGGGTTACCCAGGCTAGGCTTCCGAACGCCTTTGTCTTAAGACTGAGCAACGGAAAACCAGCCAGTAACAAGGAACAAACCTACACTGGTAGAACACTAACCCTAGAACACCTGAAGTTTTCAATGCAGGAAATAATATTTTTTTGTTTTTATTCTTTACTTTCATTGTTATCAATATATATGACAACCAAAGTATATTTTAAAAGTATAAATTTTCAAAAATATAACCAAATTGTCATATTTATAATATATAATTTTGGTACCAGATACATTTTAATTAAATGTTACAAAAAAGTCCTGCTCAGTGTTATAGGGCTCAAGCAGCTTGTTTTAAAAACCAGGAGAAAGGCAAAGGGAACGGAGGGGAAAAGGGAAACATTTGGCTGCCGGGACAAGGCAGGGCTATCTCCCAGGCCTAAATCAACCAGCTCCCGAGGCAGTGCCCTTCCACGTGTTTGGACTGGTGGGCACCATTTTGGCCAGGGTCATAGGCCCTGTTTCCCCATGGCGGCTATGTAGGTTCTCTGGTAAAACCATAAAGAGCCTTGATAATGGTGAAGCCATTCTGAACTGACAGAAGCCACCATGAAAGGTAAATAAAGTAGCTATGAACTGTCAATGAACTAGCTGATATTGGGGTGGTAGGTCGTGCAGACGTAGCCCAAGGGAATGTCCCAAAGGAAATGGATGTTCAGAAGGCTTTTGAGAACAAGAGCAGTTTTTGTTCAACTAAGAATGGCTAACCGCAACACCCCACTTCTCTACTCTGCCTGCTTGCACACCTGCACATTGCACAAGTATAAAAACCTTTGGAAAATTCAACTGGGGGCTGCTCAGTCTCCTCTCAAGAGGGCTGACAGACCCTGTGCAGAAAATAAAACTTTTTCTGTTGAACTTGCCGGTGGTCGGAGATGCTTTCTTTCTGGGAATGGACAGTAGCTACAACATTTCGAGGTGCACCGAGATCCGAGTGCCACTGTCGGAGCCTGCTTAGAAAGGGGAACCAGGACATCCTGATCTGATCCCTTAAATTCATGTGTGGATTGACATTGCCACTAAGAAGCCAACATATATAAAAGACTTCCTCCCCCAACATAAAGAGTTCTTGTTTCCAAGATTTCAGTAAACATGGCAGGACCGGAAAAACAACCTGTCCAAGTTCCTAAAATCACCAAGGTGGAGGCTGTCCCTGTCCCTCCCCCTCCCTTCCCCCTTTCCCTCCCTGTCTGATTTATCCCATTTTGCAAGAGGACTCTGGGAGCAGGAGAGCTGGCTTCCGACCCTTGGTGCCGCTGCCACCCTATCAGGTTCCCAAGGGGCCGGAGAGAGGAATACTCACAGCCTCTTTTTGAGCCCCCCCACCCCACAACAAATACACTAGGGCAGGCATGTCTTAACAACCCCCAGAGAAAGATCACTCAGCAGCAGCCATTCTCCCCTTAAGGCAAGCAGCCCCCAAACCTGGGAAGACTCCCGAATCCCTTTTTCAGTATATGTTCCCTTTTGTTCCAGGGATTTGTATAATTGGAACCAACAAAACCCCTTTTTTCTGACAAACCATTAGGTCTGATTTCTTTGCTAGATATGGTTTTCCATACGCATCAGCCCACCTGAGGTGATTTCCTGCAACTTCTCCAGGTGCTGTTCATATCAGAGGAATGGGACCCCTTCCAGAGAGGCCCAGAAGGCAGTCAATGGACCTAATGGTCAGCCAGCGGGCACTCCCCACTTGAGAGAAATTTTTTTCCCCACTGCACAACCAATGTGGGATCCAAACTCCTAGCAAGGCCCAGAGGGCTTAAGCAGATATCACCAGTTGCTCTTGCAGGGCCTCCGCTTAACCTCTAGGAAGCCTATAAATTTATCTAAGGTCAGTGAGAATTCTCAGGCTCCTACAAGAGAATGTCCGCCTGCCTTTTTAGAGTGGCTGATGGACTCCTACGGGCTTTATACCCCTATTGACCCGAAAGCCCCCTGAGAACAGGAGGGAAGTAAGTATTGCCTGTATTATTCAGTCAGTCTGCCTCAGACATGAAAAAGAAGTGGGAAGGGTTTGAAGGGAAAAATCCTAGTGATTTGGTAGAAGTGGCTCATTGAGTGTATAACAACAGAGACAAAGAAACTAGCTAAAATACTAGTAATTGCCATGAGAGACCCCAGAGGCTCAGGAAATGGAGAGCATGGCCCACTCACGGAGAGACTAACCTGTGGGCACCACCAAGCCCCGAAGAAGGATCAATGTGCCTACTGCAGGAAAGAAGGACATTGGAAACATCAGTCCCTTGAAAACGCCAGGAGAGGTGCACGACCCTCCACTAGAGAGGACGGGCCTCATTCACACCTAGAAAGACCCAAGCGAGAGACAATAATGCTTGAAGAAGCTGAATGAAGGTGTCAGGGCTGTTTCACTTGGCCTCCAGGATCCCACGCTAACACTCCAAAAAGGGGGCCAGCCAGTAAATTTCTTGGTGGACACAGGGGCCACCTTCTTGGTTTTGGAATAGACTACAGGTGCATTGTCAAAAGGAAAGATTTTAATTACAGGTGCCACATGGCAGACCCAAGCATACCCATGGACAACAGCCAGAATAACAGATTTAGCACAAGAGACAGTTCCACACTCCTTCCTGGTAATGCCTCAGGGCCCCTTTCCCCTAATTGGTCGGGATTTATTCGATAAATGGTGGCCATGATTACTTTCTCATCTGCTGCAACCACCTTAACCCTTGAACTTGAAAAGGCAAAGGTTTTGCTCACCGCTCCACTGCCAGAGGGATATGTGTTTTATCAAAGAGCAGAAGAAACCTCCTCAAAGGAACTTCTTGATAAATGGCTAAAAGATATTCCTTTTGTTTGGGCAGAGAACAACCTGCCAGACCTTGCTGAACATCAGGTGCCTGCGGTCGTACAACTTCTGAGCTCAGCCACACTGGTGAGTGTCAAGCAAAACCCTACTCCCTGGAAAGCACAGGTGGGTATTGCTGTTCACATATGCAGACTAAAGAGGACAGGCATTTTGGTGCCCTGCAAGTCCACATGGAACGCTCCCCTGCTGCCCATGCCGAAACCGGGAACTGAGGACTTCCAAATGGTGCAGGATCTCGGAGAGGTAAATGCGAGGGTAGAAACTGTCCACTCCACGGTACCAAACTCCGAGACCCTCCTGAGTACTATCCCATCAAACTGAATTTGTTATACTGTTTTGGACTTAAAGGATGCTTTGTTCTCCATACCCTTGTCCTCTGTACGTCAACCCAATGAAGACTTACAGGAATACAAGGAGGAACACCCCCAAACCCCCTTGCTCCAGTATGCAGATGACCTCCTCCTGGCCTCCGAAACCCTGGAGGAATGCCCAAGTGCTACCGAGGACCTGTTAATAGTCCTTGGCCAATTGGGGTCCAGGGAATCTGAAAGAGAGGCTTAACTGTGTGTCAATAAAGCTGTATACCTAGGCTACCAACTGGAGGAGGGAAAACAGACCTTGTCCCCCAGCCGCACTGAGGTGATCCTCAAAATCCCAGTCCCTGAGACTAAGAGGCAGGTGTGAGAGTTTCTAGGATTTGTGGGGTACTGTCCATTGTGGAATTTGGGATTTGATGGATTAGCCAAACTCCTATATGCAAGTACTGGGGAAAGGAAAAAACTTCAATGGACTGAAGTAGAACAGCAAGCCTTTGAATCCTTAAAAACGTCGTTCATATGGGCACCCTCTCTTCCCCTTCCAGACATAGAAAATCCCTTCCAATTGTCTATCAGGCCAGGGGCACAGCAAAAGGAATGCTAACTCAGAACTTGCAGCCATGAAAGAGACCTGTGGCCGATCTTTCAATCACACTAGACTCTGCAACTGCAGGATGGCCGAGCTGCATGCGAGCTGAGGCTGCCATGGCCATCCTAGTTATAGAAGCTAGGAAGCTTACACTGGGGCAGGATATTGCTGGGGTAGGGGGACCTATGGTTGAGCCCCTCCTAACAAGTCCCCTGGACCGGTGGATCTCGAATGCCAGGATTATACCACAAATCCCCAAGGTAATGGCCATGACCATGCCATCCCCAGTGTTACTGCCACAACCTACATACTCGGAAAATGATCTAAAGGTAAGCCAAGAGCTGGGCTGCCAAAGAAACTCGGAGCATCCAGGTGGCTGCTGCATCCTGATGGAAGAAGATTCATGCCAGAAGCTCTGGGAGAGATCTGATTCAAGGACTACATGAAGGTATGCACTCAGGATCCTCTAAATGGTCTCAGTTGCTCCTCAGGTACTTTTACATACCCAGGCTTGGACACTGGGTGGCAGATGACACCACTGTTGCTTGCACTGTGCTCGCTCGGGGAAACATCCCTACAAAAGAAAAGGAGCAACCCCAACCACAAGCTCGAGGTAGTACTCCTGGAGAATTCTGGGAGGTGGACTTTATGGATATCAAACTTAGAAAGTATGGCTACGGGTATTTGCTGGTGCTAGTGGACACCTATTCTGGATGGGTGGGAGCCTTCCCAACGAAGAAGGACACTGCTGCCACTGGGTGTAAATTATTAGTAACTAAAATTGTCCCTAGATTTGGCTTCCCACCACCTTGGGGTCCAACAATGGCCCAGTATTCATTGCTCAAATTACTAAAGTATTAGCAATGCTTCTAAATATTAACTGGAAGCTCTACTGGGCTTATAGGCCCCAAAGTTCAAGGCAAGTAGAAAGAATAAACAGAACCCTAAAGGAATTGTTAGTTAAGTTGCATTTAGAAACTGGCGAGAACTGGATTGATCCTTTCTTTACCTTTTGCCCTACTTCGAGTCCGATGCACTCCCTATGTGAAAAGCACGACCCCGTTTGAATTTAAGTTTGGCAGACCTTCCCCAATCCTCCCAAGACTGAAGGAAGTAGAAGTAATGGAAGTCACTACTTGTTCCTTCATGAAGTGCCTGCAGGCTGTCCAGCAGGTGAGACAAATCATCTGCTCCGACACCTTCATTTTGGGCCCAACCAAGGGAAAAGTGAAGAGGCAGCCCACAACTTGCAACCTGGAGACTGAACGTGGGTAAAGAAGCACTGACCCGAGACCTTAGAACCTAGGGGGAGTGGCCCATACTAGGTGATACTTATAACACCAACTGCTATTAAAGTAGTGGGGAAGGGGCCGTGGATTCATCAGTCACAAGTCAAAAAAAGCCCTCCCTGAGCATATCCTGAAAAGATGAACACTCAGAAAGACAGAAAAACCCTCAAAATTAAGGCTTTACAGAACTTAATTGTTTTTGTCTGAGCATTGCTGTCAGCACCCGCCATTTCGCCCAACCACAAACACATCTGTGGACTGCTACTCGAACCTCCAACAGTGAATATGTAACTTCTTACACTGGGTCTGACCCCGTTTCTGCTTTGATTTGTTTGATTTGCTAGGAAAGAGCTGGCATTCCGGATCCTTTAAAGGTAAAGGGCACAATGGGGCCCATAACCGGAATCCCGTCCTATGGGTGCGGAATACCCTCTATAGAAAGAAGGCTCCAAACACACCATTTCTATAGATGCCCGGCTCATGGGCTCCCTAACTGCCAAGGGGAGGGACATTGCCATTGTGCAGCTTAGGGTTGTGAAACTATCATCTTCAGGGTGGAAACTTGTTAAAGACGACCCTATTGTTTTTACAAGAATGGGACTCAAGTCGGAGGGGTTTGATCCCACCACGTGTATGGTTTCCAAATGTAACCCAATAAGAACTGGATTCAAGCGTTATTGGGTTCACTGGGAACACATGGGGAATTCAGTATTATGTAAATGTTAGAGATCCCGGGACAACCTTTACTATGCAGCAAAGTAAAATATGGCAACTTCCTGTCCATAAATAGGCCCAAACCTGGTGATAAATCCTGAAGAGCCACAGCTGGGTATCATTAAGATTCCTTTGCCGCACCCTCCAGACTCTTCAGTAACTTTCCCGTTCACTGCCAGCCCAACTCAAAGGGCCCTTCCCATTCAGGAGCCACCTCAAGGTTCTGTGTTTGATACTCTGGATGCTGTATTCCAATTTATGAACTCAAATCCTAACCTCGCAACTGATTGTTGGCTTTGTCTGAACCCTGCTCCCCCTTACTCGGTAGGCACAGCTACAAATAGCACTATTGGTGCAGAGCGTAATCCAATTAGAAATGTTAGTAAGAAGGATTACACAAAGCAGCAGTCTGTAGGTGAGGTTAGAGTGGACTTAACTCTAGCTCACTTTAAAAGATTACCAAGGGCGAAGACTGTTTTTATTCATCTAATTATCCCTTTAATATATCAAAATATCAAGATTTTTGCCTTCAAGCTGTTCCTATTGAACCAAATGGTGATCCTTATTTGTTATCTGCCACAACGGGTACTTGCTTTACTTGTTCCACAGGACTAGCACCCTGTCTCCTTTCCCCAGTATTAGCAGCAGACCCGGGTATTTGTGTCCTAGTGCATGTTATTCCTCAAGTGTACCTGTGTTCTGGTGAAGGAGGTAGGGATAACTTTGGAATTTCTGGATGAGCTAAAAGAGCCCCAATGTCAGTCCCACTGTTAACGGTGCTTGGGATTATGGGATTAGCTGCAGTCGGGTCAGTTGCTTTAATACAAGGAAACTTAAACTATCAGACTCTTTGTCAGCAAATTGCTTTAGATATACAGGGATAAAAATACCATGTTTCCCATTTAGAAAGATCCTTACACTCCCTTGTAGAAGTGTGTTGCCAAACCGCCGACGGCTTGACTTGCTCCTTTTGAAACAAGGAGTGTTGTGCATGGCATTAGGAGAAACTTGTTTTATGCAAACCATTTAGGAATCATTAAAGATAGTTTAGCCCTGGTTAGGAAAAGATTAGAGGAAAGAGTCAAGAAAAGAAATGAAGAAACCAATTGGTTTGAAAAGCTACTTAATTGGGCAACCTGGCGAACCACCCTAGTAACGCCCCTAGCCGGACCCCTAATCCTCCTCCTGCTAAACCTCACGTTTGGACCAATAATAACCAATAAGCTAGTGGCAGTCCTCACACAGAAAGTACAAACCATAAAACTCTTAGTGCTGAGCCCACCATACACTGGGCTGGCTACCGCAGATTCAATGATTTGAACTCGGCTAAGAAGAGGAGGGAATGTAGCAGCTCTGGGCAAAGCTTAAACAGCCTTGACAAGAGAAGTCATTTTGAGCTGATAGAAGCCATTATGAACAGTAAATAAACTAGCTATGAACTGTCAACGAACTAGCTGATATTGGGGAGGTAGGCTGTGCAGACATAGCCCAAGGGAACGTACAGAAGGAAAGACCAGAGCATGTAATGTTCAACTAAGAATGGCTAACTGCAACACCCTGCTTCTCTACTCTACCTGCTTGCACACCTGCACATTGCAAAAGTATAAAAACCTTTGGAAAATTAGACTGGGGGCCACTCAGTCTCCTCTCAAGAGAGCTGACAGTCTCTGCGCAGAAAATAAAACTTGTTCTGTTGAACTTGCCCGCGGTCTGGGTGGCTTTCTTTCTGGGAAGAGACAGTAGCTACAACAGACACAGGTGGCGCCATTCTGCCTGGGAGTGGAGTCATGTGGCTGGGAAAATGGAAGCCGCAGATTGTGGCCTAGCCGAAAGCCAGCCTGGAGCCAACCACCCAGCCAGAGACCTGCCCAAACCAACAGGGTAGATGTGGGCGCTCCCAGCCATCTTGCTTGGCGGAGCCGCAGCACACCACTGTGTCCCAGTCTTGGTGCAACAGACTCCATTTAGAGGCCTGCACCTCCATCTTAGCTCTCAAGACTGACCCCTAACCGACCTGACCTCCCCTCCCCTGCTCTACCCCAAATTCCTGGAACCAGCTCGTCCCAAAGCCAGAATGTTTTCTGAATATATGGTCACTCCAACCCTCCCTCACATATAGATAAGATTAACGACCCCTCTGAAGCACCTATGTGTGCAGATCCTCCCCAGCCATGATCGAAATACTCTACGGACAACCTTTTCTTTTCTCGCCTCTTCCTGCAACTGATTGCCCTCCGCTAGCTTCGTACCTTCCATACTTGTCCTTGCTCCGCAACCTTCTTAGACAACACGAAAACTCCCCCATCCCTGAACCATCTCCGACCACTGCTGATCACCAAAAACCAGTGCATCCTGGAAATGCTGTGTTAATTAAATCCCTAGCACCCAGACCCTTAGCACCCCGGTGGGAAGGCCCTTACACCGTAGTGCTCACCACTCCCTTGGCAGTCAAGGGTCTTGGAATAGATTCCTGGGTACATTTGTCCCAAGTCAAGGCAGCAGTGAACTCTGACCATGGCTCCCAGTGGTCTGGCTCAGTCTACTGGTCCTATGTCTCTCCACCTCACTCGCCTCACCAAGCCAGCCAGCTAAACCTAATATAATTTCCCCTTTTGCTGGCGATTTTACTTGACTGAAAACTATACCAATTACGCCCGCACTAAGCGTTATGATTATTTGCTGGCCACCGCTGACTGCCCACCCACAGGGTGCAGAACACCCATATACTTAAATTTCACTGACTTTAAGCGGCATCAAGGAAAAGCTGATCCCATCATTTGCTACCTGTATGACCAGAAGGCAACTACCCAATGTGCAAAAAGGTGAATACAGAAAAATGTAGGGTGTCCTTGGTCTTCCTGCCAGATACTTTACCTTTCCCTTTGTCCCCAGGGATGATTCTACTACCATCAATCTAAATACACTCTCACAATCCCAGACCCCTGGGATAGCCGCTGGACACCTCTGGTTCCAGGAGCGTGGTACGCCACTCGCCGAGAGAAATTTCCAGACGCCAAACTCTATGTATGGAGGTCGCTACTCCAGGTCCAATCCACCATCCACTGTAATATTCAGATCCAAGACCTTCAACTCACTAAGCAAATTTCTAAACCTTCTGAGTCTCCCTTCTCCCAGCTTACCCTGCTACAGCAGGGACTGGCCATCGCCACTTTGCTGGACTAGGCAACCTCTCCACCTGCTGCATGTGTGCAGCCCTAGAACGCCCTCCTCTGGTAGCAGTACCAGGTCCTGCCCTGTCATTTTCATCCAACGTAAAGACCACAAAACCCATAACCATCCCCAATATTCCTCTGTACATCCAACCAGAAAACACTCAAGTGCCCTTTTGCTACTCCAATCCATCGACACAGACATGTAATGTCACCCAAATCCCCTCCAAACCGCTAACAGCGCCAGAAAAAAATTTTCTTTTGGTGCAACTATACACTAAGCATTTAAACATCAGTTCTACCTTACCCTTTTGTGCCTGCCCGTCACTCTGGTTCCGCAGCTCACTACATACACTCCGGCTGAGGTCCAGGACAAATACATCCAGGTATACAGTCGCCAAACTAAAAGAGCAGTTTTTCTTCCGATAGCAGTGAGAATCTCCTTAGCCTCAGCAGCAGGTGCAGTAGGACTCAGCGGCGGGACCCTTAGACCCTCTATCACCACAGCAGACAAGTTATCCACACGCTTCCAGCTGGCAGTCGATGCCTCTGCCAAATCTCTAGCCTCCCTGCAGAAACAAACAACCTCTGTTGCCCAAGTTGCCTTGCAGAGCCGTTGCACTTTAGACCTCATCACTGCTGAAAAAGGAGGAACCTGCTTATTCCTCCAGGAGGAATGCCGTTATTACATCAATAAGCTGGGAATTGTGGAAACTAGAGTCCAGACCCTCAACAAGCTAAACCGTGAGCTGCAAAACAACAGATTCAGAAGAGACGGATCCTCTTCCTGGTGGAACTCTTCTCTGTACTCCTTCCTAGCCCCCATACTAGAACCCATAATTTTAGTAGTAATTTTGCTCTTAATTGCTCCTTGTCTCATTCAGCTCCTGCAAAGTCGACTCCGCGAAATCACCCGTATAGCAGTCCACCAGCAACAACAACCTCTCCACCCTGTGCCAGGCCGCAACTCCCAGTACTCTGCCTGGAAAAGCCCCTCCCCTTGCTCTTCGCCCACTACCCACAGGAAGCAGTTACAGAAATGGACTAATGTTGTCCCTTTTCCCTATAGGGTCAGTCTAAAACGTCCTGTCTTGGCACAACAGACTCCATTTTAGCTCTCAAGACTGACCCCTAACTGACCTCCCCTCCTCTGCTCAACCCCAAATTCCTGGAACCAGCTCCTCCCAAAGCCAGAAGGTTTTCTGAAGATATGGTCACTCCACGCGTCCCTGACATATATAGGTAAGATTAACGACCTTCTCCCTTCGGAAGCACCTGTGTGCGCAGATCCAAACCCCCCCCCCCCAAGCTATGATTCTCCCCAGCTGTGCCTGCCAGCAGTGGGCATAAAAACGCCGCCAGGATTTTTTCCCTGGCGTGGCTTCAATAGCTCAATACCCTGTGTTGCTGAACCCGCCACAAGTTCGCAATAAAGCCTGCTTCTAAAACTTAATTAATTGGGTCTTTGATTCTGTTTTCGAGTCCAAATAAACTTTTACACTGAGCCTCGAGAAGGCTTTGGGAGTCAAAATACTCCCAGCCTCCAGGCAGCAGCGTCCCAGCCCCCTCCCAAATGCAGCCCGGGAAGGCAGGCACAGAGAGGCACATCAAGTCCCGCACACCAGCAAGGAACGGCGCAAAGACCGACACCAGCAAGAAACGGCGCAAAGACAGACACCAGCAAGAAACGGCGCAAAGACAGACACCAGCAAGGAACGGCGCAAAGACCGACACCAGCAAGAAACGGCGCAAAGACCGACACCAGCAAGAAACGGCGCAAAGACCGACACCAGCAAGAAATGGCCCAAAGTCCGACACCAGCAAGAAACGGCGCAAAGACCGACACCAGCAAGAAACGGCGCAAAGACCAACACCAGCAAGAAACGGCGCAAAGACCGACACCAGCAGGAAACGGCGCAAAGACCGACACCAGCAAGAAATGGCGCAAAGACCGACACAAAAGGCTGGGGCTGCGGCAATACGCTACAAGCGTCCCCACTTGGACGATCTAGGTTAACTAGCAGGCACTTGGCCTATCTACGTTAACGAACGGGCACTTGGACTATGTAGGTTAACTAGCGGACACTTCGACTATCTAGGTTAGCTAACGGGCAATTGGACTATCTAGGTTACCTAGCGGGCACTTGGACTATGTAGGTTGCCTAGAGAGCACTTGGACTATGTAGGTTCCCTAGCGAGCACTTGGACTATGTAGGTTGCCTATGGGGTACTTGGACTGTCTAGGTTAACTAGGGGGCAATTGGACAGTCTAGGTTACCTAGTGGGCACTTGGACTATGTAGTTTACCTAGGAGGCACTTGGACTATGTTGGTAAACTAGCGGGCACTTGGACTATCTAGGTTACCTAGCGGGCACTTGGACTATGTACGTTCCCTAGCGGGCACTTGGGCTATCTACGTTGCCTAGCGGGCACTTGGACTATGTAGGTTAACGAACGGGCACTTGGACTATGTAGGTAACCTAATGGTCACTTGGACTGTCTAGGTTACCTAGCGGGAACTTGGACTATGTAGGTTAACTAGCGGGTACTTGGACTATGTAGGTTAACTAGCGGGCACTTGGACTATCTAGGTTAACTAGCTGACCTTGGACTATGTAGGTTAACTAGCGGGCACTTGGACTATCTAGGTTAACTAGCTGACCTTGGACTATGTAAGTTAACTAGCGGGCACTTGGACTATCTAGGTTAACTAGCGGGCACTTGCACAATGCAGGTTCCCTAGCGGGCACTTTGACTATGTAGGTTCCCTAGTGGGCACTTGGACTATATAGGTTCCCTGCGGGCACTTGGACTATCTAGTTTCCCTAACGGGCACTTGGAATATGTAGGTTCCCTATCGGGCACTTGGACTATGTAGGTTCCTCTGCGGGCACTTGGACTATGTAGGTTCCCTATCAGGCACTGGGACTATGTAGGTTAACTAGCGGGCCCTTGAACTATGTAGATTAACTAGCGGCAATTGGACTATCTACGTTAACTAGCTGGCCCTTGGACTATGTAGATTCCCGAGCGGGCACTTGGACTACATAGGTACTCTAGCGGGCACTCAGACTCTGTATGTTCCCTAGCGGGCACTTGGACTATATATGTTCCTTATGGACACTTGAACCATGTAAGTTAACTACCGGGCACTTGGACTATGTAGGTTAACTAGCGGGCCCGTAGACTATCTAGGTTACCTAGCGGGCACTTGGACTATGTAGGTTAACTACCGGGCACTTGCACTATCTAGGTTACCTAGCGGGCACTTGGACTATGTACGTTCCCTAGAGGGCACTTGGACAATCTATGTTAAATAGCGGGCACTTGGACTATGTACGTTAACTAGGGGACACTTGCACTATGTAGGTTACCTAGCGGCACTTGGACTATCTAGGTTAACTAGCAGGCACTTGCACAATGCAGGTTCCCTAGCGGGCACTTTGACTATGTAGGTTCCCTAGAGGGCACTTGGACTATATAGGTTCCCTACGGGCACTTGGACTATCTAGGTTCCCTAACGGGCACTTGGAATATGTAGGTTCCCTATCGGGCACTTGGACTATATAGGTTCCTCAGCGGGCACTTGGACTTTGTAGGTTCCCTATCGGGCATTGGACTATGTAGGTTAACTAGCGGAACCTTGGACTATCTAGGTTACCTAGCGGGCACTTGGACTATGTAGGTTAACTAGCGCACACTTGGACAATCTAGGTTACCTAGCGGGCACTTGAACTATGTACATACCCTAGCGGGCACTTGGACTATCTAGGTTACCTAGCAGGCACTTGGACTATGTACGTCCCCTAGCGGGCACTTGGACTATCTAGGTTACCTAGCGGGCACTTGAACTATGTACATACCCTAGCGGGCACTTGGACTATCTAGGTTACCTAGCGGGCACTTGGACTATGTACGTCCCCTAGCGGGCACTTGGACTATCTAGGTTAACTAGCGGGCACTTGGATTATCTAGGTTAACTAGCGGGCACTTGGACTATGGAGGTTCCCTAGCGGGCACTTGGACTATATAGGTTAACTACTATGTAGGTTAACTAGCGTGCACTTGGACGATCTAGGTTAACTAGCGGGTACTTGGACTATCTACGTTAACTAGCGGGCCCTTGGACTATGTAGATTCCCTAGCGGGAACTTGGATTCTGTATGTTCCCTACAGACACTTGAACTATGTAGGTTCCCTAGCAGGCACTTGGACTATGTAGGTTGCAGAGGGGGCACTTGGACTATGTAAGTTAACTACCGGGCACTTGGACTATGTAGGTTAACTAGCGGGCCCTTGGACTATCTAGGTTACCTAGCGGGCACTTGGACTATGTAGGTTAACTACCGGGCACATGCACTATCTAGATTACCTAGCGGGCACTTGGACTATGTATGTTCCCTAGCGGGCACTTGGACTATCTATGTTAACTAGTGGGCACTTGGACTATCTATGTTAACTACCGGCCACTTGGACTATGTAGGTTAACTAGGGGACACTTGCAATATGTAGGTTACCTAGCGGCACTTGTACTATGTAGGTTAACTAGCGTGCATTTGGACTATGTAGGTTAAGTAGAGGACACTTAGACGATCTAGGTTAACTAGTGGGCCCTTGGACTATGTAGGTTAACGAACGGGCATTTGGACTATGTAGGTTACCTAGCAGACACTTGGACTGTCTAGGTTACCTAGCGGGCACTTGGCTATCTACGTTAACGAACGGGCACTTGGACTATCTAGGTTGCCTAGCGGGCATTTGGACTATGTAAGTTACCTAGCGGGCACTTGGACTATCTAGGTTACCTAGCGGACACTTGGACTATGTAGGTTAACTAGCGGGCACTTGGACTATGTAGGTTACCTAGCGGGCACTTCGATTATCTAGGTTAGCTAACAGGAACTTGGAATAACTAGGTTACCTAGCGGGCACATGGACTATGTAGGTTCCCTAGCGGGCACTTCGACTATCTAGGTTAACTAGCGGGCACTTGGACTATCTAGGTTAATTAGCGGGCACTTTTACAATGCAGGTTCCCTAGCGGGCACATTGACTATGTAGGTTAACTAGCGGGTTCTTGGACTATGTAGGTTAACTAGCGGGCACGTGGACTATCTAGGTTAACTAGCTGACCTTGGACTATGTAGGTTAACTAGCGGGCACTTGGACTATCTAGGTTAACTAGCGGGCACTTTGACTATGTAGGTTACCTAGCGGGCACTTGGACTATCTAGGTTCCCTAACGGGCACTTGGAATATGTAGGTTCCCTATCGGGCACTTGGACTATGTAGGTTCCTCTGCGGGCACTTGGACTATGTAGGTTCCCTATCAGGCACTTGGACTATGTAGGTTAACTAGCGGGCCCTTGAACTATGTAGATTAACTAGCGGCACTTGGACTATCTACGTTAACTAGCGGGCCCTTGTACTATGTAGATTGCCAGCGGGCACTTGGACTACATAGGTTCCCTAGCGGGCACTTAGACTCTGTATATTCCCTAGCGGGCACTTGGACTATATATGTTCCTTACGGACACTTGAACTATGTAAGTTAACTACCGGGCACTTGGACTATGTAGGTTAACTAGCGGGCCCTTAGACTATCTAGGTTACCTAGCGGGCACTTGGACTATGTAGTTTAACTCCCAGCACTTGCACTATCTAGGTTACCTAGCGGGCATTGGACTATGTACGTTAACTAGGGGACACTTGCACTATGTAGGTTACCCAGCGGCACTTGGACTATCTAGGTTAACTAGCGGGCACTTGGACTATCTGGGTTAACTAGCGTGCACTTGGACTATGTAGGTTCCTTAGCGGGCACTTGGACTATCTAGTTTACCTAGCGGGCACTTGGACTATGTAGGTTAACTAGCGAGCCCTTGGACTATCTAGGTTACATAGCTGGAACTTGGACTATATAGGTTACCTTGCGGGCACTTGGACTATGTAGGTTAACCAAAGACACTTGGACGATCTAGATTAAATAATGGGCCCTTGGACTGTGTAGGTTAACGAAGGGGCATTTGGACAATGTAAGTTACCTAGCAGGCACTTGGACTGTCTAGGTGACCTAGCGGGCACTTGGACTATCTAGGTTAACGAACGGGCACTTGGACTATCTAGGTTAACTAGCGGGCACTTGGACTATGTAGGTTACCTAGCGGGCACTTGCACTATCTAGGTTACCTAGCGGGCACTTGGACTATGTAGGTTAATTAGCGGGCACTTGGACTATCTAGGTTACCGAACGGGCATTTGGACTATGTAGGTTACCTAACGGGCACTTGGACTTCTAGGTTAACGAATGGGCACTTGGACTATGTATGTTGCATAGCGGGCAATTGGATTATCTAGGTTAGGTAACGGGCACTTGGACTATCTAGGTTACGTAGCGGGAACTTGGACTATGTAGGTTACCTAGAGGGCACTTGGACTATCTAGGTTAACGAAAGGGCACTTGGACTATGTAGGTTACCTAGCGGGCACTTGGATTATCTAGTTTAGATAACAGGAACTTGGAATATCTAGGTTAACTAGCAGGCCCTTGGACTATGTAGGTTAACTAGCGGGCACTTGGACTATCTAGGTTAACTAGGAGGTTCTTGGACTATGTAGTTTAACTAGCGGGCACTTGGACTATCTAGGTTAACTAGCTGACCTTGGACTATGTAGGTTAACTATCGGGCACTTCGACAATCTAGGTTAACTAGCGGGCACTTGGACTATCTAGGTTAACTAGCGGGCACTTGCACAGTGCAGGCTCCCTAGCGGGCACTTTAACAATGTAGGTTCCCTAGCGGGCACTTCGACTATCTAGGTTAACTAGCGGGCACTTGGACTATCTAGGTTAATTAGCGAGCACTTTTACAATGCCGATTCCCTAGCGGGCAGTTTGACTATGTAGGTTCCCTAGAGGGCACTTGGACAATATAGGTTCCCTACGGGCACTTGGACTATCTAGGTTCCCTAACGGGCACTTGGAATATGTAGGTTCCCTATCGGGGACTTGGACAATATAGGTTCCTCAGCGGGCACTTGGACTTTGTAGGTTTCTTATCGGGCTTTGGACTATGTAGGTTATCTAGCAGGACCTTGGACTATCGAGGTTACCTAGCGGGCACTTGTTCTATGTACGTCCCCTAGCGGGCACTTGGACTATCTAGGTTAACTAGAGGGCCCTTGGACTATGTAAGTTAACAAGCGGGCACTTGGATTATCTAGGTTAACCAGCGGGCCCTTAGACGATCTAGGTTAACTAGCGGGCACTTGGACTGTCTAGGTTAACTAGCGGGCCCTTGGACTATCTAGGTTTACTAGCGGGCACTTGGACTATCGAGGTTAACTAGCGGGCACTTGAACTATGTAGTTTCCCTAGCGGGCATTTGGATTACTTAGGTTACCTAGTGGGCACTTGGACTTTGTAGGTTACCTAGCGAGCACATGGACTATGTAGGTTAACTAGAAGGCACTTGGACTATCAAGGTTACCTAGAGGGCCCTTGTACTATGTAGGTTACCAGCGGGCACTTGGACTATCTAGGTTAACGAACGTGCACTTGGACTATGTAGGTAACCTAGCGGGCACTTGGACTGTCTAGGTTACCTAGCAGGCACTTGGCCTATCTACGTTAACGAACGGGCACTTGGACTATGTAGGTTAACTAGCGGACACTTCGACTATCTAGGTTAGCTAACGGGCAATTGGACTATCTAGGTTACCTAGCGGGCACTTGGACTATGTAGGTTCCCTAGCGTGCACTTGTACTATTTAGGTTACCTAGCAGGCACTTTGACTATCTAGGTTAACGAACGTGCACTTGGACTATGTAGGTAACCTAGCGGGCACTTGGACTGTCTAGGTTACCTAGCAGGCACTTGGCCTATCTACGTTAACGAACGGGCACTTGGACTATGTAGGTTAACTAGCGGACACTTCGACTATCTAGGTTAGCTAACGGGCAATTGGACTATCTAGGTTACCTAGCGGGCACTTGGACTATGTAGGTTGCCTAGCGAGCACTTGGACTATGTAGGTTCCCTAGCGAGCACTTGGACTATGTAGGTTCCCTATGGGGTACTTGGACTGTCTAGGTTAACTAGGGGGCAATTGGACAGTCTAGGTTACCTAGTGGGCTCTTGGACTATGTAGTTTACCTAGGAGGAACTAGGACTATGTTGGTTAACTAGCGGTCACTTGGACTATGTACGTTCCCTAGCGGGCACTTGGGCTATCTACGTTACCTAGCGGGCACTTGGACTATGTAGGTTAACGAACGGGCACTTGGACTATGTAGGTAACCTAATGGTCACTTGGACTGTCTAGGTTACCTAGCGGGAACTTGGACTATGTAGGTTAACTAGCGGGCACTTGGACTATCAAGGTTAACTAGCGGGCCCTTGCTCTATGTAGGTTAACTAGCAGGCCTTTGGACTCTGTAAGTTAACTAGAGGGCACTTTGATGATCCTGGTTAACTAGCGGGCACTTGGACTATCTAGGTTAACTAGCGGGCACTTGGACTATCTAGGTTAACTAGCGGGCACTTGGACTATGTAGGTTCCCTAGCGGGCACTTTGACTATGTAGGTTCCCTAGCGGGCACTTGGACTATATAGGTTAACTAGCGGGCCCTTGGACTATGTAGGTTAACTAGCGTGCACTTGGACGATCTAGGTTGACTAGCGGGTACTTGGACTATCTACGTTAACTAGCGGGCCCTTGGACTATGTAGATTCCCTAGCGGGCACTTGGATTCTGTGTGTTCCCTACGGACACTTGAACTATGTAGGTTCCCTAGCAGGCACTTGGACTATGTAGGTTCCAGAGGGGGCACTTGGACTATGTAAGTTAACTACCGGGCACTTGGACTATGTAGGTTAACTAGCGGGCCCTTGGACTATCTAGGTTACCTAGCGGGCACTTGGACTATGTAGGTTAACTACCAGGCACATGCACTATCTAGGTTACCTAGCGGGCACTTGGACTATGTATGTTCCCTAGCGGACACTTGGACTATCTATGTTAACTAGTGGGCACTTGGACTATCTATGTTAACTACCGGCTACTTGGACTATGTAGGTTAACTAGGGGACACATGCACTATGTAGGTTACCTAGCGGCACTTGGACTATGTAGGTTAACTAGCGTGCATTTGGACTATGTAGGTTAAGTAGAGGACACTTAGACGATCTAGGTTAACTAGTGGGCCCTTGGACTATGTAGGTTAACGAACGGGCATTTGGGCTATGTAGGTTACCTAGCAGACACTTGGACTGTCTAGTTTACCTAGCGGGCACTTGGCTATCTAGGTTAACGAACGGGCACTTGGACTATCTAGGTTGCCTAGCGGGATTTGGACTATGTAAGTTACCTAGCGGGCACTTGGACTATCTAGGTTACCTAGCGGGCACTTGGACTATGTAGGTTAACTAGCGGGCACTTGGACTATGTATGTTGCATAGCGGGCAATTGGACTATCTAGGTTAGGTAACGGGCTCTTGGACTATATAGTTTACCTAGCGGACCCTTTGACTCTGTAGGTTACCTAGCGGGCACTTGGACTATCTAGGTTAACGAAAGGGCACTTGGACTATGTAGGTTACCTAGCGGGCACTTGGATTATCTAGGTTAGCTAACAGGAACTTGGAATATCTAGGTTACCTAGCGGGCACTTGGACTATGTAGGTTACCTTGCGGGCACTTTTACTATCTAGGTTACCTAACGGGAACTTGGACTATATAGGTTAACTAGCGGACACATGGACGATCTAGGTTAACTAGCGGGCACTTGGAATATCTAGGTTAACTAGCGAGCCCGAGAACAATGTAGGTTAACTATCGGGCACTTGGACTATCTAGGTTAACTAGCGGGTTCTTGGACTATGTAGGTTAACTAGCGGGCACTTGGACTATCTGTGTTAACTAGCGTGCACTTGGACTATGTAGGTTCCTTAGCGGGCACTTGGACTATCTAGTTTAACTAGCGGGCACTTGGACTATGTAGGTTATCTAGCGGGCCCTTGGACTATCTAGGTTACATAGCTGGAACTTGGACTATATAGGTTACCTTGCGGGCACTTGGACTATGTAGGTTAACCAAAGACACTTGGACGATCCAGGTTAAATAATGGGCCCTTGGACTGTGTAGGTTAACGAAGGGGCATTTGGACAATGTAAGTTACCTAGCAGGCACTTGGACTGTCTAGGTGACCTAGCGGGCACTTAGACTATCTAGGTTAACGAACGGGCACTTGGACTATCTAGGTTAACTAGCGGGCACTTGGACTATGTAGGTTACCTAGCGGGCACTTGCACTATCTAGGTTACCTAGCGGGCACTTGGACTATGTAGGTTAATTAGCGGGCACTTGGACTATCTAGGTTACTGAACGGGCATTTGGACTATGTAGGTTACCTAACGGGCACTTGGACTTCTAGGTTAACGAATGGGCACTTGGACTATGTATGTTGCATGGCGGGCAATTGGATTATCTAGGTTAGGTAATGGGCACTTGGACTATCTAGGTTACGTAGCGGGAACATGGACTATGTAGGTTACCTAGCGGGCACTTGGACTATCTTGGTTTTTTAGCGGGCACTTGGACTATATAGGTTACCTAGCGGGCCCTTGGACTATGTAGGTTACCTAGCGGGCATTTGGATTATCTAGGTTAGATAACAGGAACTTGGAATATCTAGGTTACCTAGCGGGCACTTGGACTATGTAGGTTACCTTGCAGGCACTTGTACTATCTAGGTTACCTAATGGGAACTTGGACTATGTAGGTTAACTAGCGTACACTTGGACGATCTAGGTTAACAAGCGGGCACTTGGAATATCTAGGTTAACTAGCGGGCCCTTTGACTATGTAGGTTAACTAGCGGGCACTTGGACTATCTAGGTTAACTAGCAGGTTCTTGGACTATGTAGGTTAACTAGCGGGCACTTGGACTATCTGGGTTAACTAGCTGACCTTGGACTATGTAGGTTAACTATCGGGCACTTCGACAATCTAGGTTAACTAGCTGGCACTTGGACTATCTAGGTTAACTAGCGGGCACTTGCACAATGCAGGCTCCCTAGCGGGCACTTTAATTATGTAGGTTCCCTAGCGGGCACTTGGACTATCTAGGTTCCCTATAGGGCACTTGGACTATGTAGGTTCCTCTGCGGGCACTTGGACTATGTAGGTTCCTCTGCAGGCACTTGGACTATGTAGGTTCCCTAACAGGCACTTGGACTATGTAGGTTAACTAGCGGGCACTTGTATGATCAAGGTTAACCAGCGGGCACTTGGACTGTCTAGGTTAACTAGCGGGCACTTGGACTATCTAGGTTAATTAGCGGGCACTTGTACAATGCAGATTCCCTAGCGGGCACTTTGACTATGTAGGTTCCCTAGCGGGCACTTGGACAATATAGGTTCCCTACGGGCACTTGGACTATCTAGGTTCCCTAATGGGCACTTGGTATATGTAGGTTCCCTATCGGGCACTTGGACTATGTAGGTTCCTCAGCGGGCACTTGGACTTTGTATGTTCACTATCGGGCATTGGACTATGTAGGTTAACTAGCAGGACCTTGGACTATCTAGGTTACCTAGCGGGCACTTGGACTATGTAGGTTAACTTGTGGACACTTGGACAATCTAGGTTACCTAGCGGGAACTTGAACTACGTACATACCCTAGCGGGCACTTGGACTATCTAGGTTTCCTAGCGGACACTTGGACTATCTAGATTAACTAGCGGGCCCTTGGACTATCTAGGTTTCCTAGCGGGCACTTCGACTATCTAGGTTAGCTAACGGGCAATTGGACTATCTAGGTTACCTAGCGGGCACTTGGACTATGTAGGTTCCCTAGCGAGCACTTGGACTATTTAAGTTACCTAGTAGGCACTTTGACTATCTAGGTTAACGAACGTGCACTTGGACTATGTAGGTAACCTAGCCGGCACTTGGACTGTCTAGGTTACCTAGCAGGCACTTGGCCCATCTAGGTTAACGAACGGGCACTTGGACTATGTAGGTTAACTAGCGGACACTTCGACTATCTAGGTTAGCTAACGGGCAATTGGACTATCTAGGTTACCTAGCGGGCACTTGGACTATGTAGGTTGCCTAGCGAGCACTTGGACTATGTAGGTTCCCTATCGGGTACTTGAACTGTCCTGGTTACCTAGTGGGCACTTGGACTGTGTAGTTTACCTAGGAGGCACTTGGACTATGTTGGTTAACTAGCGGGCATTTGGACTATCTAGGTTACCTAGCAGGCACTTGGACTATGTACGTTCCCTAGCGGGCACTTGGGCTATCTACGTTACCTAGCGGGCACTTGGACTATGTAGGTTAACGAACGGGCACTTGGACTATGTAGGTAACCTAAAGGTCACTTGGACTGTCTAGGTTACCTTGCGGGAACTTGGACTATGTAGTTTAACTCCCAGCACTTGCACTATCTAGGTTACCTAGCGGGCATTGGACTATGTACGTTAACTAGGGGACACTTGCACTATGTAGGTTACCCAGCGGCACTTGGACTATCTAGGTTAACTAGCGGGCACTTGGACTATCTGGGTTAACTAGCGTGCACTTGGACTATGTAGGTTCCTTAGCGGGCACTTGGACTATCTAGTTTACCTAGCGGGCACTTGGACTATGTAGGTTAACTAGCGAGCCCTTGGACTATCTAGGTTACATAGCTGGAACTTGGACTATATAGGTTACCTTGCGGGCACTTGGACTATGTAGGTTAACCAAAGACACTTGGACGATCTAGATTAAATAATGGGCCCTTGGACTGTGTAGGTTAACGAAGGGGCATTTGGACAATGTAAGTTACCTAGCAGGCACTTGGACTGTCTAGGTGACCTAGCGGGCACTTGGACTATCTAGGTTAACGAACGGGCACTTGGACTATCTAGGTTAACTAGCGGGCACTTGGACTATGTAGGTTACCTAGCGGGCACTTGCACTATCTAGGTTACCTAGCGGGCACTTGGACTATGTAGGTTAATTAGCGGGCACTTGGACTATCTAGGTTACCGAACGGGCATTTGGACTATGTAGGTTACCTAACGGGCACTTGGACTTCTAGGTTAACGAATGGGCACTTGGACTATGTATGTTGCATAGCGGGCAATTGGATTATCTAGGTTAGGTAACGGGCACTTGGACTATCTAGGTTACGTAGCGGGAACTTGGACTATGTAGGTTACCTAGAGGGCACTTGGACTATCTAGGTTAACGAAAGGGCACTTGGACTATGTAGGTTACCTAGCGGGCACTTGGATTATCTAGTTTAGATAACAGGAACTTGGAATATCTAGGTTAACTAGCAGGCCCTTGGACTATGTAGGTTAACTAGCGGGCACTTGGACTATCTAGGTTAACTAGGAGGTTCTTGGACTATGTAGTTTAACTAGCGGGCACTTGGACTATCTAGGTTAACTAGCTGACCTTGGACTATGTAGGTTAACTATCGGGCACTTCGACAATCTAGGTTAACTAGCGGGCACTTGGACTATCTAGGTTAACTAGCGGGCACTTGCACAGTGCAGGCTCCCTAGCGGGCACTTTAACAATGTAGGTTCCCTAGCGGGCACTTCGACTATCTAGGTTAACTAGCGGGCACTTGGACTATCTAGGTTAATTAGCGAGCACTTTTACAATGCCGATTCCCTAGCGGGCAGTTTGACTATGTAGGTTCCCTAGAGGGCACTTGGACAATATAGGTTCCCTACGGGCACTTGGACTATCTAGGTTCCCTAACGGGCACTTGGAATATGTAGGTTCCCTATCGGGGACTTGGACAATATAGGTTCCTCAGCGGGCACTTGGACTTTGTAGGTTTCTTATCGGGCTTTGGACTATGTAGGTTATCTAGCAGGACCTTGGACTATCGAGGTTACCTAGCGGGCACTTGTTCTATGTACGTCCCCTAGCGGGCACTTGGACTATCTAGGTTAACTAGAGGGCCCTTGGACTATGTAAGTTAACAAGCGGGCACTTGGATTATCTAGGTTAACCAGCGGGCCCTTAGACGATCTAGGTTAACTAGCGGGCACTTGGACTGTCTAGGTTAACTAGCGGGCCCTTGGACTATCTAGGTTTACTAGCGGGCACTTGGACTATCGAGGTTAACTAGCGGGCACTTGAACTATGTAGTTTCCCTAGCGGGCATTTGGATTACTTAGGTTACCTAGTGGGCACTTGGACTTTGTAGGTTACCTAGCGAGCACATGGACTATGTAGGTTAACTAGAAGGCACTTGGACTATCAAGGTTACCTAGAGGGCCCTTGTACTATGTAGGTTACCAGCGGGCACTTGGACTATCTAGGTTAACGAACGTGCACTTGGACTATGTAGGTAACCTAGCGGGCACTTGGACTGTCTAGGTTACCTAGCAGGCACTTGGCCTATCTACGTTAACGAACGGGCACTTGGACTATGTAGGTTAACTAGCGGACACTTCGACTATCTAGGTTAGCTAACGGGCAATTGGACTATCTAGGTTACCTAGCGGGCACTTGGACTATGTAGGTTCCCTAGCGTGCACTTGTACTATTTAGGTTACCTAGCAGGCACTTTGACTATCTAGGTTAACGAACGTGCACTTGGACTATGTAGGTAACCTAGCGGGCACTTGGACTGTCTAGGTTACCTAGCAGGCACTTGGCCTATCTACGTTAACGAACGGGCACTTGGACTATGTAGGTTAACTAGCGGACACTTCGACTATCTAGGTTAGCTAACGGGCAATTGGACTATCTAGGTTACCTAGCGGGCACTTGGACTATGTAGGTTGCCTAGCGAGCACTTGGACTATGTAGGTTCCCTAGCGAGCACTTGGACTATGTAGGTTCCCTATGGGGTACTTGGACTGTCTAGGTTAACTAGGGGGCAATTGGACAGTCTAGGTTACCTAGTGGGCTCTTGGACTATGTAGTTTACCTAGGAGGAACTAGGACTATGTTGGTTAACTAGCGGTCACTTGGACTATGTACGTTCCCTAGCGGGCACTTGGGCTATCTACGTTACCTAGCGGGCACTTGGACTATGTAGGTTAACGAACGGGCACTTGGACTATGTAGGTAACCTAATGGTCACTTGGACTGTCTAGGTTACCTAGCGGGAACTTGGACTATGTAGGTTAACTAGCGGGCACTTGGACTATCAAGGTTAACTAGCGGGCCCTTGCTCTATGTAGGTTAACTAGCAGGCCTTTGGACTCTGTAAGTTAACTAGAGGGCACTTTGATGATCCTGGTTAACTAGCGGGCACTTGGACTATCTAGGTTAACTAGCGGGCACTTGGACTATCTAGGTTAACTAGCGGGCACTTGGACTATGTAGGTTCCCTAGCGGGCACTTTGACTATGTAGGTTCCCTAGCGGGCACTTGGACTATATAGGTTAACTAGCGGGCCCTTGGACTATGTAGGTTAACTAGCGTGCACTTGGACGATCTAGGTTGACTAGCGGGTACTTGGACTATCTACGTTAACTAGCGGGCCCTTGGACTATGTAGATTCCCTAGCGGGCACTTGGATTCTGTGTGTTCCCTACGGACACTTGAACTATGTAGGTTCCCTAGCAGGCACTTGGACTATGTAGGTTCCAGAGGGGGCACTTGGACTATGTAAGTTAACTACCGGGCACTTGGACTATGTAGGTTAACTAGCGGGCCCTTGGACTATCTAGGTTACCTAGCGGGCACTTGGACTATGTAGGTTAACTACCAGGCACATGCACTATCTAGGTTACCTAGCGGGCACTTGGACTATGTATGTTCCCTAGCGGACACTTGGACTATCTATGTTAACTAGTGGGCACTTGGACTATCTATGTTAACTACCGGCTACTTGGACTATGTAGGTTAACTAGGGGACACATGCACTATGTAGGTTACCTAGCGGCACTTGGACTATGTAGGTTAACTAGCGTGCATTTGGACTATGTAGGTTAAGTAGAGGACACTTAGACGATCTAGGTTAACTAGTGGGCCCTTGGACTATGTAGGTTAACGAACGGGCATTTGGGCTATGTAGGTTACCTAGCAGACACTTGGACTGTCTAGTTTACCTAGCGGGCACTTGGCTATCTAGGTTAACGAACGGGCACTTGGACTATCTAGGTTGCCTAGCGGGATTTGGACTATGTAAGTTACCTAGCGGGCACTTGGACTATCTAGGTTACCTAGCGGGCACTTGGACTATGTAGGTTAACTAGCGGGCACTTGGACTATGTATGTTGCATAGCGGGCAATTGGACTATCTAGGTTAGGTAACGGGCTCTTGGACTATATAGTTTACCTAGCGGACCCTTTGACTCTGTAGGTTACCTAGCGGGCACTTGGACTATCTAGGTTAACGAAAGGGCACTTGGACTATGTAGGTTACCTAGCGGGCACTTGGATTATCTAGGTTAGCTAACAGGAACTTGGAATATCTAGGTTACCTAGCGGGCACTTGGACTATGTAGGTTACCTTGCGGGCACTTTTACTATCTAGGTTACCTAACGGGAACTTGGACTATATAGGTTAACTAGCGGACACATGGACGATCTAGGTTAACTAGCGGGCACTTGGAATATCTAGGTTAACTAGCGAGCCCGAGAACAATGTAGGTTAACTATCGGGCACTTGGACTATCTAGGTTAACTAGCGGGTTCTTGGACTATGTAGGTTAACTAGCGGGCACTTGGACTATCTGTGTTAACTAGCGTGCACTTGGACTATGTAGGTTCCTTAGCGGGCACTTGGACTATCTAGTTTAACTAGCGGGCACTTGGACTATGTAGGTTATCTAGCGGGCCCTTGGACTATCTAGGTTACATAGCTGGAACTTGGACTATATAGGTTACCTTGCGGGCACTTGGACTATGTAGGTTAACCAAAGACACTTGGACGATCCAGGTTAAATAATGGGCCCTTGGACTGTGTAGGTTAACGAAGGGGCATTTGGACAATGTAAGTTACCTAGCAGGCACTTGGACTGTCTAGGTGACCTAGCGGGCACTTAGACTATCTAGGTTAACGAACGGGCACTTGGACTATCTAGGTTAACTAGCGGGCACTTGGACTATGTAGGTTACCTAGCGGGCACTTGCACTATCTAGGTTACCTAGCGGGCACTTGGACTATGTAGGTTAATTAGCGGGCACTTGGACTATCTAGGTTACTGAACGGGCATTTGGACTATGTAGGTTACCTAACGGGCACTTGGACTTCTAGGTTAACGAATGGGCACTTGGACTATGTATGTTGCATGGCGGGCAATTGGATTATCTAGGTTAGGTAATGGGCACTTGGACTATCTAGGTTACGTAGCGGGAACATGGACTATGTAGGTTACCTAGCGGGCACTTGGACTATCTTGGTTTTTTAGCGGGCACTTGGACTATATAGGTTACCTAGCGGGCCCTTGGACTATGTAGGTTACCTAGCGGGCATTTGGATTATCTAGGTTAGATAACAGGAACTTGGAATATCTAGGTTACCTAGCGGGCACTTGGACTATGTAGGTTACCTTGCAGGCACTTGTACTATCTAGGTTACCTAATGGGAACTTGGACTATGTAGGTTAACTAGCGTACACTTGGACGATCTAGGTTAACAAGCGGGCACTTGGAATATCTAGGTTAACTAGCGGGCCCTTTGACTATGTAGGTTAACTAGCGGGCACTTGGACTATCTAGGTTAACTAGCAGGTTCTTGGACTATGTAGGTTAACTAGCGGGCACTTGGACTATCTGGGTTAACTAGCTGACCTTGGACTATGTAGGTTAACTATCGGGCACTTCGACAATCTAGGTTAACTAGCTGGCACTTGGACTATCTAGGTTAACTAGCGGGCACTTGCACAATGCAGGCTCCCTAGCGGGCACTTTAATTATGTAGGTTCCCTAGCGGGCACTTGGACTATCTAGGTTCCCTATAGGGCACTTGGACTATGTAGGTTCCTCTGCGGGCACTTGGACTATGTAGGTTCCTCTGCAGGCACTTGGACTATGTAGGTTCCCTAACAGGCACTTGGACTATGTAGGTTAACTAGCGGGCACTTGTATGATCAAGGTTAACCAGCGGGCACTTGGACTGTCTAGGTTAACTAGCGGGCACTTGGACTATCTAGGTTAATTAGCGGGCACTTGTACAATGCAGATTCCCTAGCGGGCACTTTGACTATGTAGGTTCCCTAGCGGGCACTTGGACAATATAGGTTCCCTACGGGCACTTGGACTATCTAGGTTCCCTAATGGGCACTTGGTATATGTAGGTTCCCTATCGGGCACTTGGACTATGTAGGTTCCTCAGCGGGCACTTGGACTTTGTATGTTCACTATCGGGCATTGGACTATGTAGGTTAACTAGCAGGACCTTGGACTATCTAGGTTACCTAGCGGGCACTTGGACTATGTAGGTTAACTTGTGGACACTTGGACAATCTAGGTTACCTAGCGGGAACTTGAACTACGTACATACCCTAGCGGGCACTTGGACTATCTAGGTTTCCTAGCGGACACTTGGACTATCTAGATTAACTAGCGGGCCCTTGGACTATCTAGGTTTCCTAGCGGGCACTTCGACTATCTAGGTTAGCTAACGGGCAATTGGACTATCTAGGTTACCTAGCGGGCACTTGGACTATGTAGGTTCCCTAGCGAGCACTTGGACTATTTAAGTTACCTAGTAGGCACTTTGACTATCTAGGTTAACGAACGTGCACTTGGACTATGTAGGTAACCTAGCCGGCACTTGGACTGTCTAGGTTACCTAGCAGGCACTTGGCCCATCTAGGTTAACGAACGGGCACTTGGACTATGTAGGTTAACTAGCGGACACTTCGACTATCTAGGTTAGCTAACGGGCAATTGGACTATCTAGGTTACCTAGCGGGCACTTGGACTATGTAGGTTGCCTAGCGAGCACTTGGACTATGTAGGTTCCCTATCGGGTACTTGAACTGTCCTGGTTACCTAGTGGGCACTTGGACTGTGTAGTTTACCTAGGAGGCACTTGGACTATGTTGGTTAACTAGCGGGCATTTGGACTATCTAGGTTACCTAGCAGGCACTTGGACTATGTACGTTCCCTAGCGGGCACTTGGGCTATCTACGTTACCTAGCGGGCACTTGGACTATGTAGGTTAACGAACGGGCACTTGGACTATGTAGGTAACCTAAAGGTCACTTGGACTGTCTAGGTTACCTTGCGGGAACTTGGACTATGTAGGTTAACTAGCGGGCACTTGGACTATCAAGGTTAACTAGAGGGCCCTTACTCTATGTAGGTTAACTAGCAGGCCTTTGGACTATGTAAGTTAACTAGCGGGCACTTGGAATATCTAGGTTAACTAGCGAGCCCGAGAACAATGTAGGTTAACTATCGGGCACTTGGACTATCTAGGTTAACTAGCGGGCACTTGGATTATCTAGGTTAACTAGCGGGCACTTGGACTATGGAGGTTCCCTAGCGGGCACTTGGACTATATAGGTTAACTACTATGTAGGTTAACTAGCGTGCACTTGGACGATCTAGGTTAACTAGCGGGTACTTGGACTATCTACGTTAACTAGCGGGCCCTTGGGCTATGTAGATTCCCTAGCGGGAACTTGGATTCTGTATGTTCCCTACAGACACTTGAACTATGTAGGTTCCCTAGCAGGCACTTGGACTATGTAGGTTGCAGAGGGGGCACTTGGACTATGTAAGTTAACTACCGGGAACTTGGACTATGTAGGTTAACTAGCGGGCCCTTGGACTATCTAGGTTACCTAGCGGGCACTTGGACTATGTAGGTTAACTACCGGGCACATGCACTATCTAGATTACCTAGCGGGCACTTGGACTATGTATGTTCCCTAGCGGGCACTTGGACTATCTATGTTAACTAGTGGGCACTTGGACTATCTATGTTAACTACCGGCCACTTGGACTATGTAGGTTAACTAGGGGACACTTGCAATATGTAGGTTACCTAGCGGCACTTGTACTATGTAGGTTAACTAGCGTGCATTTGGACTATGTAGGTTAAGTAGAGGACACTTAGACGATCTAGGTTAACTAGTGGGCCCTTGGACTATGTAGGTTAACGAACGGGCATTTGGACTATGTAGGTTACCTAGCAGACACTTGGACTGTCTAGGTTACCTAGCGGGCACTTGGCTATCTACGTTAACGAACGGGCACTTGGACTATCTAGGTTGCCTAGCGGGCATTTGGACTATGTAAGTTACCTAGCGGGCACTTGGACTATCTAGGTTACCTAGCGGACACTTGGACTATGTAGGTTAACTAGCGGGCACTTGGACTATGTAGGTTACCTAGCGGGCACTTCGATTATCTAGGTTAGCTAACAGGAACTTGGAATAACTAGGTTACCTAGCGGGCACATGGACTATGTAGGTTCCCTAGCGGGCACTTCGACTATCTAGGTTAACTAGCGGGCACTTGGACTATCTAGGTTAATTAGCGGGCACTTTTACAATGCAGGTTCCCTAGCGGGCACATTGACTATGTAGGTTAACTAGCGGGTTCTTGGACTATGTAGGTTAACTAGCGGGCACGTGGACTATCTAGGTTAACTAGCTGACCTTGGACTATGTAGGTTAACTAGCGGGCACTTGGACTATCTAGGTTAACTAGCTGACCTTGGACTATGTAAGTTAACTAGCGGGCACTTGGATTATCTAGGTTAACTAGCGGGCACTTGCACAATGCAGGTTTCCTAGCGGGCACTTTGACTATGTAGGTTACCTAGCGGGCACTTGGACTATCTAGGTTCCCTAACGGGCACTTGGAATATGTAGGTTCCCTATCGGGCACTTGGACTATGTAGGTTCCTCTGCGGGCACTTGGACTATGTAGGTTCCCTATCAGGCACTTGGACTATGTAGGTTAACTAGCGGGCCCTTGAACTATGTAGATTAACTAGCGGCACTTGGACTATCTACGTTAACTAGCGGGCCCTTGTACTATGTAGATTGCCAGCGGGCACTTGGACTACATAGGTTCCCTAGCGGGCACTTAGACTCTGTATATTCCCTAGCGGGCACTTGGACTATATATGTTCCTTACGGACACTTGAACTATGTAAGTTAACTACCGGGCACTTGGACTATGTAGGTTAACTAGCGGGCCCTTAGACTATCTAGGTTACCTAGCGGGCACTTGGACTATGTAGTTTAACTCCCAGCACTTGCACTATCTAGGTTACCTAGCGGGCATTGGACTATGTACGTTAACTAGGGGACACTTGCACTATGTAGGTTACCCAGCGGCACTTGGACTATCTAGGTTAACTAGCGGGCACTTGGACTATCTGGGTTAACTAGCGTGCACTTGGACTATGTAGGTTCCTTAGCGGGCACTTGGACTATCTAGTTTACCTAGCGGGCACTTGGACTATGTAGGTTAACTAGCGAGCCCTTGGACTATCTAGGTTACATAGCTGGAACTTGGACTATATAGGTTACCTTGCGGGCACTTGGACTATGTAGGTTAACCAAAGACACTTGGACGATCTAGATTAAATAATGGGCCCTTGGACTGTGTAGGTTAACGAAGGGGCATTTGGACAATGTAAGTTACCTAGCAGGCACTTGGACTGTCTAGGTGACCTAGCGGGCACTTGGACTATCTAGGTTAACGAACGGGCACTTGGACTATCTAGGTTAACTAGCGGGCACTTGGACTATGTAGGTTACCTAGCGGGCACTTGCACTATCTAGGTTACCTAGCGGGCACTTGGACTATGTAGGTTAATTAGCGGGCACTTGGACTATCTAGGTTACCGAACGGGCATTTGGACTATGTAGGTTACCTAACGGGCACTTGGACTTCTAGGTTAACGAATGGGCACTTGGACTATGTATGTTGCATAGCGGGCAATTGGATTATCTAGGTTAGGTAACGGGCACTTGGACTATCTAGGTTACGTA
The DNA here is from genome assembly GCF_050624435.1 of Tenrec ecaudatus. NCBI lineage: Eukaryota > Metazoa > Chordata > Mammalia > Afrosoricida > Tenrecidae > Tenrec > Tenrec ecaudatus. The sequence continues at coordinate 411,465 of NW_027459018.1, forward strand.
GCGGGAACTTGGACTATGTAGGTTACCTAGAGGGCACTTGGACTATCTAGGTTAACGAAAGGGCACTTGGACTATGTAGGTTACCTAGCGGGCACTTGGATTATCTAGTTTAGATAACAGGAACTTGGAATATCTAGGTTAACTAGCAGGCCCTTGGACTATGTAGGTTAACTAGCGGGCACTTGGACTATCTAGGTTAACTAGGAGGTTCTTGGACTATGTAGTTTAACTAGCGGGCACTTGGACTATCTAGGTTAACTAGCTGACCTTGGACTATGTAGGTTAACTATCGGGCACTTCGACAATCTAGGTTAACTAGCGGGCACTTGGACTATCTAGGTTAACTAGCGGGCACTTGCACAGTGCAGGCTCCCTAGCGGGCACTTTAACAATGTAGGTTCCCTAGCGGGCACTTCGACTATCTAGGTTAACTAGCGGGCACTTGGACTATCTAGGTTAATTAGCGAGCACTTTTACAATGCCGATTCCCTAGCGGGCAGTTTGACTATGTAGGTTCCCTAGAGGGCACTTGGACAATATAGGTTCCCTACGGGCACTTGGACTATCTAGGTTCCCTAACGGGCACTTGGAATATGTAGGTTCCCTATCGGGGACTTGGACAATATAGGTTCCTCAGCGGGCACTTGGACTTTGTAGGTTTCTTATCGGGCTTTGGACTATGTAGGTTATCTAGCAGGACCTTGGACTATCGAGGTTACCTAGCGGGCACTTGTTCTATGTACGTCCCCTAGCGGGCACTTGGACTATCTAGGTTAACTAGAGGGCCCTTGGACTATGTAAGTTAACAAGCGGGCACTTGGATTATCTAGGTTAACCAGCGGGCCCTTAGACGATCTAGGTTAACTAGCGGGCACTTGGACTGTCTAGGTTAACTAGCGGGCCCTTGGACTATCTAGGTTTACTAGCGGGCACTTGGACTATCGAGGTTAACTAGCGGGCACTTGAACTATGTAGTTTCCCTAGCGGGCATTTGGATTACTTAGGTTACCTAGTGGGCACTTGGACTTTGTAGGTTACCTAGCGAGCACATGGACTATGTAGGTTAACTAGAAGGCACTTGGACTATCAAGGTTACCTAGAGGGCCCTTGTACTATGTAGGTTACCAGCGGGCACTTGGACTATCTAGGTTAACGAACGTGCACTTGGACTATGTAGGTAACCTAGCGGGCACTTGGACTGTCTAGGTTACCTAGCAGGCACTTGGCCTATCTACGTTAACGAACGGGCACTTGGACTATGTAGGTTAACTAGCGGACACTTCGACTATCTAGGTTAGCTAACGGGCAATTGGACTATCTAGGTTACCTAGCGGGCACTTGGACTATGTAGGTTCCCTAGCGTGCACTTGTACTATTTAGGTTACCTAGCAGGCACTTTGACTATCTAGGTTAACGAACGTGCACTTGGACTATGTAGGTAACCTAGCGGGCACTTGGACTGTCTAGGTTACCTAGCAGGCACTTGGCCTATCTACGTTAACGAACGGGCACTTGGACTATGTAGGTTAACTAGCGGACACTTCGACTATCTAGGTTAGCTAACGGGCAATTGGACTATCTAGGTTACCTAGCGGGCACTTGGACTATGTAGGTTGCCTAGCGAGCACTTGGACTATGTAGGTTCCCTAGCGAGCACTTGGACTATGTAGGTTCCCTATGGGGTACTTGGACTGTCTAGGTTAACTAGGGGGCAATTGGACAGTCTAGGTTACCTAGTGGGCTCTTGGACTATGTAGTTTACCTAGGAGGAACTAGGACTATGTTGGTTAACTAGCGGTCACTTGGACTATGTACGTTCCCTAGCGGGCACTTGGGCTATCTACGTTACCTAGCGGGCACTTGGACTATGTAGGTTAACGAACGGGCACTTGGACTATGTAGGTAACCTAATGGTCACTTGGACTGTCTAGGTTACCTAGCGGGAACTTGGACTATGTAGGTTAACTAGCGGGCACTTGGACTATCAAGGTTAACTAGCGGGCCCTTGCTCTATGTAGGTTAACTAGCAGGCCTTTGGACTCTGTAAGTTAACTAGAGGGCACTTTGATGATCCTGGTTAACTAGCGGGCACTTGGACTATCTAGGTTAACTAGCGGGCACTTGGACTATCTAGGTTAACTAGCGGGCACTTGGACTATGTAGGTTCCCTAGCGGGCACTTTGACTATGTAGGTTCCCTAGCGGGCACTTGGACTATATAGGTTAACTAGCGGGCCCTTGGACTATGTAGGTTAACTAGCGTGCACTTGGACGATCTAGGTTGACTAGCGGGTACTTGGACTATCTACGTTAACTAGCGGGCCCTTGGACTATGTAGATTCCCTAGCGGGCACTTGGATTCTGTGTGTTCCCTACGGACACTTGAACTATGTAGGTTCCCTAGCAGGCACTTGGACTATGTAGGTTCCAGAGGGGGCACTTGGACTATGTAAGTTAACTACCGGGCACTTGGACTATGTAGGTTAACTAGCGGGCCCTTGGACTATCTAGGTTACCTAGCGGGCACTTGGACTATGTAGGTTAACTACCAGGCACATGCACTATCTAGGTTACCTAGCGGGCACTTGGACTATGTATGTTCCCTAGCGGACACTTGGACTATCTATGTTAACTAGTGGGCACTTGGACTATCTATGTTAACTACCGGCTACTTGGACTATGTAGGTTAACTAGGGGACACATGCACTATGTAGGTTACCTAGCGGCACTTGGACTATGTAGGTTAACTAGCGTGCATTTGGACTATGTAGGTTAAGTAGAGGACACTTAGACGATCTAGGTTAACTAGTGGGCCCTTGGACTATGTAGGTTAACGAACGGGCATTTGGGCTATGTAGGTTACCTAGCAGACACTTGGACTGTCTAGTTTACCTAGCGGGCACTTGGCTATCTAGGTTAACGAACGGGCACTTGGACTATCTAGGTTGCCTAGCGGGATTTGGACTATGTAAGTTACCTAGCGGGCACTTGGACTATCTAGGTTACCTAGCGGGCACTTGGACTATGTAGGTTAACTAGCGGGCACTTGGACTATGTATGTTGCATAGCGGGCAATTGGACTATCTAGGTTAGGTAACGGGCTCTTGGACTATATAGTTTACCTAGCGGACCCTTTGACTCTGTAGGTTACCTAGCGGGCACTTGGACTATCTAGGTTAACGAAAGGGCACTTGGACTATGTAGGTTACCTAGCGGGCACTTGGATTATCTAGGTTAGCTAACAGGAACTTGGAATATCTAGGTTACCTAGCGGGCACTTGGACTATGTAGGTTACCTTGCGGGCACTTTTACTATCTAGGTTACCTAACGGGAACTTGGACTATATAGGTTAACTAGCGGACACATGGACGATCTAGGTTAACTAGCGGGCACTTGGAATATCTAGGTTAACTAGCGAGCCCGAGAACAATGTAGGTTAACTATCGGGCACTTGGACTATCTAGGTTAACTAGCGGGTTCTTGGACTATGTAGGTTAACTAGCGGGCACTTGGACTATCTAGGCTAACTAGCTGACCTTGGACTATGTAAGTTAACTAGCGGGCACTTGGACTATCTAGGTTAACTAGCGGGCACTTGCACAATGCAGGTTCCCTAGCGGGCACTTTGACTATGTAGGTTCCCTAGCGGGCACTTGGACTATATAGGTTCCCTGCGGGCACTTGGACTATCTAGGTTCCCTAACGGGCACTTGGAATATGTAGGTTCCCTATCGGGCACTTGGACTATGTAGGTTCCTCTGCGGGCACTTGGACTATGTAGGTTCCCTATCAGGCACTTGGACTATGTAGGTTAAGTAGCGGGACCTTGAAATATGTAGATTAACTAGCAGCACTTGGACTATCTACGTTAACTAACGGGCCCTTGGACTATGTAGATTCCCTAGCGGGCACTTGAACTACGTAGGTTCCCTAGCGGGCACTTAGACTCTGTATGTTCCCTAGCGGGCACTTGGACTATATATGTTCCTTACGGACACTTGAACTATGTAAGTTAACTACCGGGCACTTGGACTATGTAGGTTAACTAGCGGGCCCTTAGACTATCTAGGTTACCTAGCGGGCACTTGGACTATGTAGGTTAACTACCGGGCACTTGCACTATCTAGGTTACCTAGCGGGCACTTGGACTATGTACGTTCCCTAGAGGGCACTTGGACTATCTATGTTAACTAGCGGGCACTTGGACTATGTAGGTTAACTAGGGGACACTTGCACTATGTAGGTTACCTAGCGGCACTTGGACTATCTAGGTTAACTAGCGGGCACTTGGACTATCTGTGTTAACTAGCGTGCACTTGGACTATGTAGGTTCCTTAGCGGGCACTTGGACTATCTAGTTTAACTAGCGGGCACTTGGACTATGTAGGTTATCTAGCGGGCCCTTGGACTATCTAGGTTACATAGCTGGAACTTGGACTATATAGGTTACCTTGCGGGCACTTGGACTATGTAGGTTAACCAAAGACACTTGGACGATCCAGGTTAAATAATGGGCCCTTGGACTGTGTAGGTTAACGAAGGGGCATTTGGACAATGTAAGTTACCTAGCAGGCACTTGGACTGTCTAGGTGACCTAGCGGGCACTTAGACTATCTAGGTTAACGAACGGGCACTTGGACTATCTAGGTTAACTAGCGGGCACTTGGACTATGTAGGTTACCTAGCGGGCACTTGCACTATCTAGGTTACCTAGCGGGCACTTGGACTATGTAGGTTAATTAGCGGGCACTTGGACTATCTAGGTTACTGAACGGGCATTTGGACTATGTAGGTTACCTAACGGGCACTTGGACTTCTAGGTTAACGAATGGGCACTTGGACTATGTATGTTGCATGGCGGGCAATTGGATTATCTAGGTTAGGTAATGGGCACTTGGACTATCTAGGTTACGTAGCGGGAACATGGACTATGTAGGTTACCTAGCGGGCACTTGGACTATCTTGGTTTTTTAGCGGGCACTTGGACTATATAGGTTACCTAGCGGGCCCTTGGACTATGTAGGTTACCTAGCGGGCATTTGGATTATCTAGGTTAGATAACAGGAACTTGGAATATCTAGGTTACCTAGCGGGCACTTGGACTATGTAGGTTACCTTGCAGGCACTTGTACTATCTAGGTTACCTAATGGGAACTTGGACTATGTAGGTTAACTAGCGTACACTTGGACGATCTAGGTTAACAAGCGGGCACTTGGAATATCTAGGTTAACTAGCGGGCCCTTTGACTATGTAGGTTAACTAGCGGGCACTTGGACTATCTAGGTTAACTAGCAGGTTCTTGGACTATGTAGGTTAACTAGCGGGCACTTGGACTATCTGGGTTAACTAGCTGACCTTGGACTATGTAGGTTAACTATCGGGCACTTCGACAATCTAGGTTAACTAGCTGGCACTTGGACTATCTAGGTTAACTAGCGGGCACTTGCACAATGCAGGCTCCCTAGCGGGCACTTTAATTATGTAGGTTCCCTAGCGGGCACTTGGACTATCTAGGTTCCCTATAGGGCACTTGGACTATGTAGGTTCCTCTGCGGGCACTTGGACTATGTAGGTTCCTCTGCAGGCACTTGGACTATGTAGGTTCCCTAACAGGCACTTGGACTATGTAGGTTAACTAGCGGGCACTTGTATGATCAAGGTTAACCAGCGGGCACTTGGACTGTCTAGGTTAACTAGCGGGCACTTGGACTATCTAGGTTAATTAGCGGGCACTTGTACAATGCAGATTCCCTAGCGGGCACTTTGACTATGTAGGTTCCCTAGCGGGCACTTGGACAATATAGGTTCCCTACGGGCACTTGGACTATCTAGGTTCCCTAATGGGCACTTGGTATATGTAGGTTCCCTATCGGGCACTTGGACTATGTAGGTTCCTCAGCGGGCACTTGGACTTTGTATGTTCACTATCGGGCATTGGACTATGTAGGTTAACTAGCAGGACCTTGGACTATCTAGGTTACCTAGCGGGCACTTGGACTATGTAGGTTAACTTGTGGACACTTGGACAATCTAGGTTACCTAGCGGGAACTTGAACTACGTACATACCCTAGCGGGCACTTGGACTATCTAGGTTTCCTAGCGGACACTTGGACTATCTAGATTAACTAGCGGGCCCTTGGACTATCTAGGTTTCCTAGCGGGCACTTCGACTATCTAGGTTAGCTAACGGGCAATTGGACTATCTAGGTTACCTAGCGGGCACTTGGACTATGTAGGTTCCCTAGCGAGCACTTGGACTATTTAAGTTACCTAGTAGGCACTTTGACTATCTAGGTTAACGAACGTGCACTTGGACTATGTAGGTAACCTAGCCGGCACTTGGACTGTCTAGGTTACCTAGCAGGCACTTGGCCCATCTAGGTTAACGAACGGGCACTTGGACTATGTAGGTTAACTAGCGGACACTTCGACTATCTAGGTTAGCTAACGGGCAATTGGACTATCTAGGTTACCTAGCGGGCACTTGGACTATGTAGGTTGCCTAGCGAGCACTTGGACTATGTAGGTTCCCTATCGGGTACTTGAACTGTCCTGGTTACCTAGTGGGCACTTGGACTGTGTAGTTTACCTAGGAGGCACTTGGACTATGTTGGTTAACTAGCGGGCATTTGGACTATCTAGGTTACCTAGCAGGCACTTGGACTATGTACGTTCCCTAGCGGGCACTTGGGCTATCTACGTTACCTAGCGGGCACTTGGACTATGTAGGTTAACGAACGGGCACTTGGACTATGTAGGTAACCTAAAGGTCACTTGGACTGTCTAGGTTACCTTGCGGGAACTTGGACTATGTAGGTTAACTAGCGGGCACTTGGACTATCAAGGTTAACTAGAGGGCCCTTACTCTATGTAGGTTAACTAGCAGGCCTTTGGACTATGTAAGTTAACTAGCGGGCACTTGGAATATCTAGGTTAACTAGCGAGCCCGAGAACAATGTAGGTTAACTATCGGGCACTTGGACTATCTAGGTTAACTAGCGGGCACTTGGATTATCTAGGTTAACTAGCGGGCACTTGGACTATGGAGGTTCCCTAGCGGGCACTTGGACTATATAGGTTAACTACTATGTAGGTTAACTAGCGTGCACTTGGACGATCTAGGTTAACTAGCGGGTACTTGGACTATCTACGTTAACTAGCGGGCCCTTGGGCTATGTAGATTCCCTAGCGGGAACTTGGATTCTGTATGTTCCCTACAGACACTTGAACTATGTAGGTTCCCTAGCAGGCACTTGGACTATGTAGGTTGCAGAGGGGGCACTTGGACTATGTAAGTTAACTACCGGGAACTTGGACTATGTAGGTTAACTAGCGGGCCCTTGGACTATCTAGGTTACCTAGCGGGCACTTGGACTATGTAGGTTAACTACCGGGCACATGCACTATCTAGATTACCTAGCGGGCACTTGGACTATGTATGTTCCCTAGCGGGCACTTGGACTATCTATGTTAACTAGTGGGCACTTGGACTATCTATGTTAACTACCGGCCACTTGGACTATGTAGGTTAACTAGGGGACACTTGCAATATGTAGGTTACCTAGCGGCACTTGTACTATGTAGGTTAACTAGCGTGCATTTGGACTATGTAGGTTAAGTAGAGGACACTTAGACGATCTAGGTTAACTAGTGGGCCCTTGGACTATGTAGGTTAACGAACGGGCATTTGGACTATGTAGGTTACCTAGCAGACACTTGGACTGTCTAGGTTACCTAGCGGGCACTTGGCTATCTACGTTAACGAACGGGCACTTGGACTATCTAGGTTGCCTAGCGGGCATTTGGACTATGTAAGTTACCTAGCGGGCACTTGGACTATCTAGGTTACCTAGCGGACACTTGGACTATGTAGGTTAACTAGCGGGCACTTGGACTATGTAGGTTACCTAGCGGGCACTTCGATTATCTAGGTTAGCTAACAGGAACTTGGAATAACTAGGTTACCTAGCGGGCACATGGACTATGTAGGTTCCCTAGCGGGCACTTCGACTATCTAGGTTAACTAGCGGGCACTTGGACTATCTAGGTTAATTAGCGGGCACTTTTACAATGCAGGTTCCCTAGCGGGCACATTGACTATGTAGGTTAACTAGCGGGTTCTTGGACTATGTAGGTTAACTAGCGGGCACGTGGACTATCTAGGTTAACTAGCTGACCTTGGACTATGTAGGTTAACTAGCGGGCACTTGGACTATCTAGGTTAACTAGCTGACCTTGGACTATGTAAGTTAACTAGCGGGCACTTGGATTATCTAGGTTAACTAGCGGGCACTTGCACAATGCAGGTTTCCTAGCGGGCACTTTGACTATGTAGGTTACCTAGCGGGCACTTGGACTATCTAGGTTCCCTAACGGGCACTTGGAATATGTAGGTTCCCTATCGGGCACTTGGACTATGTAGGTTCCTCTGCGGGCACTTGGACTATGTAGGTTCCCTATCAGGCACTTGGACTATGTAGGTTAACTAGCGGGCCCTTGAACTATGTAGATTAACTAGCGGCACTTGGACTATCTACGTTAACTAGCGGGCCCTTGTACTATGTAGATTGCCAGCGGGCACTTGGACTACATAGGTTCCCTAGCGGGCACTTAGACTCTGTATATTCCCTAGCGGGCACTTGGACTATATATGTTCCTTACGGACACTTGAACTATGTAAGTTAACTACCGGGCACTTGGACTATGTAGGTTAACTAGCGGGCCCTTAGACTATCTAGGTTACCTAGCGGGCACTTGGACTATGTAGTTTAACTCCCAGCACTTGCACTATCTAGGTTACCTAGCGGGCATTGGACTATGTACGTTAACTAGGGGACACTTGCACTATGTAGGTTACCCAGCGGCACTTGGACTATCTAGGTTAACTAGCGGGCACTTGGACTATCTGGGTTAACTAGCGTGCACTTGGACTATGTAGGTTCCTTAGCGGGCACTTGGACTATCTAGTTTACCTAGCGGGCACTTGGACTATGTAGGTTAACTAGCGAGCCCTTGGACTATCTAGGTTACATAGCTGGAACTTGGACTATATAGGTTACCTTGCGGGCACTTGGACTATGTAGGTTAACCAAAGACACTTGGACGATCTAGATTAAATAATGGGCCCTTGGACTGTGTAGGTTAACGAAGGGGCATTTGGACAATGTAAGTTACCTAGCAGGCACTTGGACTGTCTAGGTGACCTAGCGGGCACTTGGACTATCTAGGTTAACGAACGGGCACTTGGACTATCTAGGTTAACTAGCGGGCACTTGGACTATGTAGGTTACCTAGCGGGCACTTGCACTATCTAGGTTACCTAGCGGGCACTTGGACTATGTAGGTTAATTAGCGGGCACTTGGACTATCTAGGTTACCGAACGGGCATTTGGACTATGTAGGTTACCTAACGGGCACTTGGACTTCTAGGTTAACGAATGGGCACTTGGACTATGTATGTTGCATAGCGGGCAATTGGATTATCTAGGTTAGGTAACGGGCACTTGGACTATCTAGGTTACGTAGCGGGAACTTGGACTATGTAGGTTACCTAGAGGGCACTTGGACTATCTAGGTTAACGAAAGGGCACTTGGACTATGTAGGTTACCTAGCGGGCACTTGGATTATCTAGTTTAGATAACAGGAACTTGGAATATCTAGGTTAACTAGCAGGCCCTTGGACTATGTAGGTTAACTAGCGGGCACTTGGACTATCTAGGTTAACTAGGAGGTTCTTGGACTATGTAGTTTAACTAGCGGGCACTTGGACTATCTAGGTTAACTAGCTGACCTTGGACTATGTAGGTTAACTATCGGGCACTTCGACAATCTAGGTTAACTAGCGGGCACTTGGACTATCTAGGTTAACTAGCGGGCACTTGCACAGTGCAGGCTCCCTAGCGGGCACTTTAACAATGTAGGTTCCCTAGCGGGCACTTCGACTATCTAGGTTAACTAGCGGGCACTTGGACTATCTAGGTTAATTAGCGAGCACTTTTACAATGCCGATTCCCTAGCGGGCAGTTTGACTATGTAGGTTCCCTAGAGGGCACTTGGACAATATAGGTTCCCTACGGGCACTTGGACTATCTAGGTTCCCTAACGGGCACTTGGAATATGTAGGTTCCCTATCGGGGACTTGGACAATATAGGTTCCTCAGCGGGCACTTGGACTTTGTAGGTTTCTTATCGGGCTTTGGACTATGTAGGTTATCTAGCAGGACCTTGGACTATCGAGGTTACCTAGCGGGCACTTGTTCTATGTACGTCCCCTAGCGGGCACTTGGACTATCTAGGTTAACTAGAGGGCCCTTGGACTATGTAAGTTAACAAGCGGGCACTTGGATTATCTAGGTTAACCAGCGGGCCCTTAGACGATCTAGGTTAACTAGCGGGCACTTGGACTGTCTAGGTTAACTAGCGGGCCCTTGGACTATCTAGGTTTACTAGCGGGCACTTGGACTATCGAGGTTAACTAGCGGGCACTTGGACTATGTAGTTTCCCTAGCGGGCATTTGGATTACTTAGGTTACCTAGTGGGCACTTGGACTTTGTAGGTTACCTAGCGAGCACATGGACTATGTAGGTTAACTAGAAGGCACTTGGACTATCAAGGTTACCTAGAGGGCCCTTGTACTATGTAGGTTACCAGCGGGCACTTGGACTATCTAGGTTAACGAACGTGCACTTGGACTATGTAGGTAACCTAGCGGGCACTTGGACTGTCTAGGTTACCTAGCAGGCACTTGGCCTATCTACGTTAACGAACGGGCACTTGGACTATGTAGGTTAACTAGCGGACACTTCGACTATCTAGGTTAGCTAACGGGCAATTGGACTATCTAGGTTACCTAGCGGGCACTTGGACTATGTAGGTTGCCTAGCGAGCACTTGGACTATGTAGGTTCCCTAGCGAGCACTTGGACTATGTAGGTTCCCTATGGGGTACTTGGACTGTCTAGGTTAACTAGGGGGCAATTGGACAGTCTAGGTTACCTAGTGGGCTCTTGGACTATGTAGTTTACCTAGGAGGAACTAGGACTATGTTGGTTAACTAGCGGTCACTTGGACTATGTACGTTCCCTAGCGGGCACTTGGGCTATCTACGTTACCTAGCGGGCACTTGGACTATGTAGGTTAACGAACGGGCACTTGGACTATGTAGGTAACCTAATGGTCACTTGGACTGTCTAGGTTACCTAGCGGGAACTTGGACTATGTAGGTTAACTAGCGGGCACTTGGACTATCAAGGTTAACTAGCGGGCCCTTGCTCTATGTAGGTTAACTAGCAGGCCTTTGGACTCTGTAAGTTAACTAGAGGGCACTTTGATGATCCTGGTTAACTAGCGGGCACTTGGACTATCTAGGTTAACTAGCGGGCACTTGGACTATCTAGGTTAACTAGCGGGCACTTGGACTATGTAGGTTCCCTAGCGGGCACTTTGACTATGTAGGTTCCCTAGCGGGCACTTGGACTATATAGGTTAACTAGCGGGCCCTTGGACTATGTAGGTTAACTAGCGTGCACTTGGACGATCTAGGTTGACTAGCGGGTACTTGGACTATCTACGTTAACTAGCGGGCCCTTGGACTATGTAGATTCCCTAGCGGGCACTTGGATTCTGTGTGTTCCCTACGGACACTTGAACTATGTAGGTTCCCTAGCAGGCACTTGGACTATGTAGGTTCCAGAGGGGGCACTTGGACTATGTAAGTTAACTACCGGGCACTTGGACTATGTAGGTTAACTAGCGGGCCCTTGGACTATCTAGGTTACCTAGCGGGCACTTGGACTATGTAGGTTAACTACCAGGCACATGCACTATCTAGGTTACCTAGCGGGCACTTGGACTATGTATGTTCCCTAGCGGACACTTGGACTATCTATGTTAACTAGTGGGCACTTGGACTATCTATGTTAACTACCGGCTACTTGGACTATGTAGGTTAACTAGGGGACACATGCACTATGTAGGTTACCTAGCGGCACTTGGACTATGTAGGTTAACTAGCGTGCATTTGGACTATGTAGGTTAAGTAGAGGACACTTAGACGATCTAGGTTAACTAGTGGGCCCTTGGACTATGTAGGTTAACGAACGGGCATTTGGGCTATGTAGGTTACCTAGCAGACACTTGGACTGTCTAGTTTACCTAGCGGGCACTTGGCTATCTAGGTTAACGAACGGGCACTTGGACTATCTAGGTTGCCTAGCGGGATTTGGACTATGTAAGTTACCTAGCGGGCACTTGGACTATCTAGGTTACCTAGCGGGCACTTGGACTATGTAGGTTAACTAGCGGGCACTTGGACTATGTATGTTGCATAGCGGGCAATTGGACTATCTAGGTTAGGTAACGGGCTCTTGGACTATATAGTTTACCTAGCGGACCCTTTGACTCTGTAGGTTACCTAGCGGGCACTTGGACTATCTAGGTTAACGAAAGGGCACTTGGACTATGTAGGTTACCTAGCGGGCACTTGGATTATCTAGGTTAGCTAACAGGAACTTGGAATATCTAGGTTACCTAGCGGGCACTTGGACTATGTAGGTTACCTTGCGGGCACTTTTACTATCTAGGTTACCTAACGGGAACTTGGACTATATAGGTTAACTAGCGGACACATGGACGATCTAGGTTAACTAGCGGGCACTTGGAATATCTAGGTTAACTAGCGAGCCCGAGAACAATGTAGGTTAACTATCGGGCACTTGGACTATCTAGGTTAACTAGCGGGTTCTTGGACTATGTAGGTTAACTAGCGGGCACTTGGACTATCTAGGCTAACTAGCTGACCTTGGACTATGTAAGTTAACTAGCGGGCACTTGGACTATCTAGGTTAACTAGCGGGCACTTGCACAATGCAGGTTCCCTAGCGGGCACTTTGACTATGTAGGTTCCCTAGCGGGCACTTGGACTATATAGGTTCCCTGCGGGCACTTGGACTATCTAGGTTCCCTAACGGGCACTTGGAATATGTAGGTTCCCTATCGGGCACTTGGACTATGTAGGTTCCTCTGCGGGCACTTGGACTATGTAGGTTCCCTATCAGGCACTTGGACTATGTAGGTTAAGTAGCGGGACCTTGAAATATGTAGATTAACTAGCAGCACTTGGACTATCTACGTTAACTAACGGGCCCTTGGACTATGTAGATTCCCTAGCGGGCACTTGAACTACGTAGGTTCCCTAGCGGGCACTTAGACTCTGTATGTTCCCTAGCGGGCACTTGGACTATATATGTTCCTTACGGACACTTGAACTATGTAAGTTAACTACCGGGCACTTGGACTATGTAGGTTAACTAGCGGGCCCTTAGACTATCTAGGTTACCTAGCGGGCACTTGGACTATGTAGGTTAACTACCGGGCACTTGCACTATCTAGGTTACCTAGCGGGCACTTGGACTATGTACGTTCCCTAGAGGGCACTTGGACTATCTATGTTAACTAGCGGGCACTTGGACTATGTAGGTTAACTAGGGGACACTTGCACTATGTAGGTTACCTAGCGGCACTTGGACTATCTAGGTTAACTAGCGGGCACTTGGACTATCTGTGTTAACTAGCGTGCACTTGGACTATGTAGGTTCCTTAGCGGGCACTTGGACTATCTAGTTTAACTAGCGGGCACTTGGACTATGTAGGTTATCTAGCGGGCCCTTGGACTATCTAGGTTACATAGCTGGAACTTGGACTATATAGGTTACCTTGCGGGCACTTGGACTATGTAGGTTAACCAAAGACACTTGGACGATCCAGGTTAAATAATGGGCCCTTGGACTGTGTAGGTTAACGAAGGGGCATTTGGACAATGTAAGTTACCTAGCAGGCACTTGGACTGTCTAGGTGACCTAGCGGGCACTTAGACTATCTAGGTTAACGAACGGGCACTTGGACTATCTAGGTTAACTAGCGGGCACTTGGACTATGTAGGTTACCTAGCGGGCACTTGCACTATCTAGGTTACCTAGCGGGCACTTGGACTATGTAGGTTAATTAGCGGGCACTTGGACTATCTAGGTTACTGAACGGGCATTTGGACTATGTAGGTTACCTAACGGGCACTTGGACTTCTAGGTTAACGAATGGGCACTTGGACTATGTATGTTGCATGGCGGGCAATTGGATTATCTAGGTTAGGTAATGGGCACTTGGACTATCTAGGTTACGTAGCGGGAACATGGACTATGTAGGTTACCTAGCGGGCACTTGGACTATCTTGGTTTTTTAGCGGGCACTTGGACTATATAGGTTACCTAGCGGGCCCTTGGACTATGTAGGTTACCTAGCGGGCATTTGGATTATCTAGGTTAGATAACAGGAACTTGGAATATCTAGGTTACCTAGCGGGCACTTGGACTATGTAGGTTACCTTGCAGGCACTTGTACTATCTAGGTTACCTAATGGGAACTTGGACTATGTAGGTTAACTAGCGTACACTTGGACGATCTAGGTTAACAAGCGGGCACTTGGAATATCTAGGTTAACTAGCGGGCCCTTTGACTATGTAGGTTAACTAGCGGGCACTTGGACTATCTAGGTTAACTAGCAGGTTCTTGGACTATGTAGGTTAACTAGCGGGCACTTGGACTATCTGGGTTAACTAGCTGACCTTGGACTATGTAGGTTAACTATCGGGCACTTCGACAATCTAGGTTAACTAGCTGGCACTTGGACTATCTAGGTTAACTAGCGGGCACTTGCACAATGCAGGCTCCCTAGCGGGCACTTTAATTATGTAGGTTCCCTAGCGGGCACTTGGACTATCTAGGTTCCCTATAGGGCACTTGGACTATGTAGGTTCCTCTGCGGGCACTTGGACTATGTAGGTTCCTCTGCAGGCACTTGGACTATGTAGGTTCCCTAACAGGCACTTGGACTATGTAGGTTAACTAGCGGGCACTTGTATGATCAAGGTTAACCAGCGGGCACTTGGACTGTCTAGGTTAACTAGCGGGCACTTGGACTATCTAGGTTAATTAGCGGGCACTTGTACAATGCAGATTCCCTAGCGGGCACTTTGACTATGTAGGTTCCCTAGCGGGCACTTGGACAATATAGGTTCCCTACGGGCACTTGGACTATCTAGGTTCCCTAATGGGCACTTGGTATATGTAGGTTCCCTATCGGGCACTTGGACTATGTAGGTTCCTCAGCGGGCACTTGGACTTTGTATGTTCACTATCGGGCATTGGACTATGTAGGTTAACTAGCAGGACCTTGGACTATCTAGGTTACCTAGCGGGCACTTGGACTATGTAGGTTAACTTGTGGACACTTGGACAATCTAGGTTACCTAGCGGGAACTTGAACTACGTACATACCCTAGCGGGCACTTGGACTATCTAGGTTTCCTAGCGGACACTTGGACTATCTAGATTAACTAGCGGGCCCTTGGACTATCTAGGTTTCCTAGCGGGCACTTCGACTATCTAGGTTAGCTAACGGGCAATTGGACTATCTAGGTTACCTAGCGGGCACTTGGACTATGTAGGTTCCCTAGCGAGCACTTGGACTATTTAAGTTACCTAGTAGGCACTTTGACTATCTAGGTTAACGAACGTGCACTTGGACTATGTAGGTAACCTAGCCGGCACTTGGACTGTCTAGGTTACCTAGCAGGCACTTGGCCCATCTAGGTTAACGAACGGGCACTTGGACTATGTAGGTTAACTAGCGGACACTTCGACTATCTAGGTTAGCTAACGGGCAATTGGACTATCTAGGTTACCTAGCGGGCACTTGGACTATGTAGGTTGCCTAGCGAGCACTTGGACTATGTAGGTTCCCTATCGGGTACTTGAACTGTCCTGGTTACCTAGTGGGCACTTGGACTGTGTAGTTTACCTAGGAGGCACTTGGACTATGTTGGTTAACTAGCGGGCATTTGGACTATCTAGGTTACCTAGCAGGCACTTGGACTATGTACGTTCCCTAGCGGGCACTTGGGCTATCTACGTTACCTAGCGGGCACTTGGACTATGTAGGTTAACGAACGGGCACTTGGACTATGTAGGTAACCTAAAGGTCACTTGGACTGTCTAGGTTACCTTGCGGGAACTTGGACTATGTAGGTTAACTAGCGGGCACTTGGACTATCAAGGTTAACTAGAGGGCCCTTACTCTATGTAGGTTAACTAGCAGGCCTTTGGACTATGTAAGTTAACTAGAGGGCACTTTGATGATCCTGGTTAACTAGCGGGCACTTGGACTATCTAGGTTAACTAGCGGGCACTTGGACTATCTAGGTTAACTAGCGGGCACTTGGACTATGTAGGTTCCCAAGCGGGCAATTTGACTATGTAGGTTCCCTAGCGGGCACTTGGACTATATAGGTTAACTAGTGGTCCCTTGACTATGTAGGTTAACTAGCGTGCACTTGGACGATCTAGGTTAACTAGCGGGTACTTGGACTATCTACGTTAACTAGCGGGCCCTTGGACTATGTAGATTCCCTAGCGGGCACTTGGATTCTGTGTGTTCCCTACGGACACTTGAATTATGTAGGTTCCCTAGCAGGCACTTGGACTATGTAGGTTCCAGAGGGGGCCTTGGACTATGTAAGTTAACTACCGGGCACTTGGAATATGTAGGTTAACTAGCGGGCCCTTGGACTATCTAGGTTACCTAGCGGGCACTTGGAGTATGTAGGTTAACTACCGGGCACATTCACTATCTAGGTTACCTAGCGGGCACTTGGACTATGTATGTTCCCTAGCGGACACTTGGACTATCTATGTTAACTAGTGGGCACTTGGACTATCTATGTTAACTACCGGCTACTTGGACTATGTAGGTTAACTAGGGGACACTTGCACTATGTAGGTTACCTAGCGGCACTTGGACTATGTAGGTTAACTAGCGTGCATTTGGACTATGTAGGTTAAGTAGAGGACACTTAGACGATCTAGGTTAACTAGTGGGCCCTTGGACTATGTAGGTTAACGAACGGGCATTTGGGCTATGTTGGTTACCTAGCAGACACTTGGACTGTCTAGTTTACCTAGCGGGCACTTGGCTACCTAGGTTAACGAACGGGCACTTGGACTATCTAGGTTGCCTAGCGGGGTTTGGACTATGTAAGTTACCTAGCGGGCACTTGGACTATCTAGGTTACCTAGTTGGCACTTGGACTATGTAGGTTAACTAGCGGGCACTTGGACTATGTATGATCTGCAGCTCGTGGAGAGGGACATATCTGATCAGAGAACACAGGGCAGAACAAGGGGGAGGAGGGAAGAATGGAGCACACCCTGGCCCAATACACCTTGAGGATGATGTTCCCAATCAGAGAAGCCAATCCACAGAGAAGACCACATGGGCAGCCCCACGATGAGAAACGTCCCTAAAACACCCATAGCCTTAGAGGGGACAACACTGGACACACAGTGTGGGAACTGCGCCCGAACTGATCCTGCCACTTCGAGGCATGACACTAAGAGAGTGCAGCGGAAGAGAAAGAAAACGGAGCATCAAAGTCCCGGGGGAATGCCAAAGGTGGACTTTGTGGTCAGGGTTCGGTGCCCCCACAGATTGGACTGGAAAACACTCCTAAAGTTCACCACACAGTCCTTGTACTTTTCTTTCTGGTTAGTGTTGTTTTCTTTTAGTGTCATTGGATTTGGGTTGGGTTTTGTTTTCATTTTTGTTTGTTTTTCTTTTTGCTGCTTGGTTTAGCTCAGTCTTGTTTTGTGCATGTTATTACCTTTACAGGTCTGTCTAATTAAGAGAGGCTGGATGAACAATCTGGAGGAGTAAACATGTGACCGGCCCTTTCCATTGGGCATGGGAGTGAGGAGGGTGGGGGGAAAGGAAGTGGTGTAAAGAAACCCAGAGACAAGGGTACAAGAAGTGATGGAAAACGGTAGTGAGGGGGATGTAGGAGGCCTGGTAGGGCGTGATCAAAGGTAATGTAACCAAGAGGAATTACTGAAACCCAAAGGAAGACTGAGCATGTCAGTGGGCACAAGAGGAAAATCAAAGGGTATAGAAGAGTGAGCTGGGAAGCAAGGGTCAGTTATAGACGTCTAAAAAAAGGCATGTACATATGTACATATATTTACAAAGGGGCATGGGGAAATAGATCTATGTCCATATGTTTATAGATTTAGTATTGAGGTAGCAGATGGACATAGGGCCTCCGCTCAAGGAATCCCTCATTGCAAGAACAGTTTTATAAAATTGGCATTCTAAGATGCTCACCTTTCCTACACAATCACTGACCACAAAGCGGCTGCATAAGCAAATGTGGTGAAGAAATCCGATGGTGTCCAGCTACCTAAAGATATAGCGTGTGGGGTCTTAAAGGCTTGAGGGTAAAGAAACAGCCATCTGGCTCTGAAGCAACAGAGCCCACATGGAGAAAGCATACCAGCCTGTGTGATCACAAAGTTTTAAAGGGATAAGGCAACAGGCATCATGAAAACAATAAATCTTATCATGGAGAATGAGAGGGGACTGCCGGGTATAGACCCAAAACCTATTTGCAGTGCACTGGACATCCCCTTACAGAAGGATCTCAGAGTGGAGATTAAAGAATACAGGGTAAGAGACAACAAAGATGAAACACAACTTTCCTCTAGTTCTTAATGCTTCCTCTTGCCCCACTATCATGATCCCAGTTCTACCATACTAATCTGGCCAAACTAGAGAAGGTATTCTAGTACCGATAGGAATTTCAAACACGGGGAATCCAGAGTGGATGGGCCCTTTACCAGTGTTATGAGTGGAGATACTGGGAGGGTGGAGGAAGGGCAGGATGGAAAGTGGGAACCGATTACAAGGATCTTCATTGACCTCAAAAGAAAGGTGGGTGAAAATATGACAAAAGAATTAGTACATTTCCAAGGATTGATGAGGGATGGGTGGCGGGCATTGAGGGGGCAAAAATGAAGAGCTGAGGCCAGGGGCTTGGGTGGAGAGTGGATATTTTGTGAATAAGGAGGGCAATTAATGTACAGATGTGCTTCAAACAGATGATGTATTTATGGATTGCGGTTACTGTTGTAGGAGCCACTAATGAAAAGATCATAAAAGAAACAAAAATAATCTTGGCAGAGGGCTCATGCAAGGATGATCTCAGGCTGGATGAGACCAGTCAAAACAGCTACTGGAGTGGCCTCACCCTGTGTCTATTACTGAGTCAGCCATGATGCTTAGGACCCACAGCCCCAGCAGCTGGCCAGAGAGGGAGGTGGATCTCTGAGGCCATTCCACAGGGGGAATGGTCTTCTGTCCTGCAGGGCCCGCCCTCCTTTGTAAGCGTGCTGCCTGGGGCAAGGCTTTCATGGAGTCCACACCATGGGAGCTCTACTACTCATGGGAGATTGGCAGGAAGCCTCTGCTCATGTGCATACACCACCACCTAGCTGGAGGATCTCCGTGAACAAAGCCTGAGGCAGACAACAAGCCCACTAACTGATGCTGTAAGAGATACAATCAGCATCCAGAAACCTGCAACTGGGAGCAAGAGGCAGCATACCTTGGTCCCAGCCCCTCCCACTCTAATCTACAAGGAGTGACATTGCAAAGCAGAGGGTTTTCATAAAGCACTTCCAGGACAGTGGAATGAGCAGCCTCGTTTGTGGACATGGATACTCTGTGATCCAGACGTACTACCTCCTCCCTTCCAGTCAGCTGAGACAAAAACCCTTGCAAGCAGAAAGCCATGCATCTGAACAGTATCCACCAGCCACTCTTGTGCAGCCCAGCTGCCTCCAAAGAGCCTTCCTGAGTGTGAGAGAAATCATGCAGAAGCCTGGTCTGCACTCAAGAGAGTTTTATGAGCGTTAGGGAGGCGTGGTGGGCAAGTCTGGCCGACCCCAGTGGCTGAATTGAATTTACATGGCCTAGATTGGTCAATCCAGGTACAGGAACCACCCAGGTGACCTCCCCTTCATGGCCAGAAATCTGGACCTCTGAGCATGCACAGGGTGCCTCTCCTAACTGGGCTCTTTTCTTGGCCCTATGGGCATGCATAACGGATGCCCCAGTCCCTAGCATAGCTACCTAACATTTGCCCCCCTGAAGAGATATGGACCCAAATCTTTGGGGTACTGGGCGACGACATCTCTAGCTACTTCCTGCTGGCAAAAGGGGCGAAGTGGGGCTTTGGGTCCATACCCTTCCTACACTGCTGGGAGGGATTGTCCATTGAGGGCAACTTTATCCAGGATGGATAAGGTTGAGGTGGTCCAGGAGATGGTAGTCGTGGACCTGGCACACTTGGTTCAGAAGCTTTAATCACCCGATAACTTCTGAGAAAAACAAACGGTCTAAAAGGTGAACAGTTTGACTACGACAAGGCTAAGCTTGTGAGGTGGCAGTGGCCTTGAAATTAGGTGAGTGTCACAGGAAACAAAAAAAATCTTAGGATTACCAGACATGTGTGTTTGTTCATTGGAAGTACAGGAAGAGGGATAAAAGCATTCATACTTTCCCCTAGGAGGGCACAGGTTTGGGCACTACTAGGTGCAGTCGGATCACTGATTCATTTATGATGCTATGGTCTTGGACACGCTGATCAGACCCATCCTTCTTTTTAACCCTATAACGCTTCAATTTTAATTTTGGGAAAAAATTTTCTTTTTGTTGTGGACTTTCATAGTTATAAATATATATATATGTATTAATATATACATTTTTTAATGTTATGAAAACATCATGCTTCGCGTTATAGAGTTAAATGGAAATAATGGGCTAGTGCAGGACGAGTCAAAAGTGACCAAAATAGAGTAACTGCCTAAGTCATTTTGAATTTTCTTGGGTTCAATTGGAGTAAAGGCTTGTAAATTACCCGGGGTCCAAATTCCCATGGTGCCTCCTACAACGGGTAGAATGTTCAGGGATGTTTCGGGGCTGGGAGATTAATAACCCCTAAGTCCAGGATACCTTAGGGCAGGGGTCCTGAAACTGTTTACCCAGGGGGCCAGTTCACTATCCCTCAGGCCTTTTGAAGGAAAGACTATAGTTTAAAAAAACAAATATTACGAACAAATTCATGTGCACACTGCACATATTGATTTGAAGTTCAAAAAAAAAAAATAAATGGGGCACATACACCCGGCAGAAAGGATCAACGTCCTCGGCTGTCTGCATGTGGCCCACAGGTTGTAGTTTGAGGACCCCTGCTCTCGGCATTCACCAAGAGGATGTGGTTTCAACCCAAAAGCTTGGAGACTCTACAATTTGTTTAAAAGTGATGGGGCAGAAGGAGTCCCTGATTGACCCACGCAAGACTAGTTTTCCCATCCCCTATTACTAAGAGTTCATAGTTATGTTTAAAGGGAACCAGGATATCCCGATCTGATCCCGTTACTTCAAGTGTGGGCTGACATTGCCACTAAGAAGCCTGCAAATATAAAAGACTTACTCCCTCCCGCAAAGAAAGGGCCCTTGTTTCCAAGGTTTCAGGAAACATGGAAGGACCGGAAAAACAAACGGTCCAAGTTCCCAAAACCACATAGGTGGAGGCCATCCCTCCCCATCACCCTCCCCCACCCCTCCCCTCCCTTCCCCCACCCCTCCCTTCCCCATCACCGTCCCCCTCTCCCGTCCCCTCCCCAACCCCTCCCCTCCCCAACCCCTCCCCTCCCCTCCCCCTCCCCCTCCCCCTCCCCCTCCCCTCCCCTTCCCACCCCTCCCCTCCCCTCACGATCTCTCTCCCCTAATCGGCTTTATCCCATTTTGCAGGAGAACTCTGAGAGTGGGAGAGCTGGCTTCAATCCCTTTCTTTCAACCCCCGCCCTATAAGGTTTCTAGGGTCCAGAAATAGAAAACTTCTAACAGGCCCTTATTGAGTCACTCCCTCCCCCACCGGCCCCACAACCTCACTCCCACCCCTAACAAGCAGCCCCCCACACACACTAGTACTGGTATGACTTCCATACTCATCAGCCCACCTGGAATGCTTGCCAACAACTTTTCCAGGTGCTGTTCACAACGGAGGAGGGTAGCCCTTCCAGACAGAGGCCCAGTAAGCAGTCAGTGAACCTGATGGTCAGCGAGCGGGCACTCCCCACTTGAGAGAAACTCTTTTGGCCACTACACCAACAATGTGGGATCTCAATTCCTAGCAAGGCCCAGAGGGCTTTACCAGGTATCACCCATTGCTCTTACATGACCCTCTGCGGAAGAGCTAGGAAACCTATGAATTTATCTAAGGTCAGTGAGAATTTTCAGGTTCCTATAAGAGAATGTCCGCCTGCCTTTCTAGAGTGGCTGATGTAAGCCTACGGGCTTTATAACCCCAATGGCCCGGAGGCACTGAGAACAGGAGGGCAATAAGTATTGCCTTTATTACTCAGTCAGTCTGCCTCAGACATGACAACGAAGTGGGAAGGGTTTGAAAGGAAAATCTTAGCGATTTGGTACAAGTGGCTCATTGAGTGTATAACAACAGAGATGACCCTAGCACGACAGAGACAAAGAAACTAGCTAAAATAATCGTAATTGCCATGAGATACCCCAGAGACTCAGGAAAAGGAGAGCATGGCTCACTCACGGAGAGACTAACCTGTGGGCACCGCCAAGCCATGGGGAAGGACCAATGTGCCTACTGCAGGAAAGAAGGACACTGGAAAAATCAGTGCCTTGAAAACCCCAGGAGAGGTGCACGACCCTCCACTAGAGTGGATGGGCCTCATCTGCACGTAGAAAGACCCAAGCAAGAGACAATAATGCTTGAAGAAGCTCAATGAAGGGGTCAGGGCTCTGTTTCGCTTCGCCGCCAAAAGCCCAGGCTAACTCTCCAAGTAGGAGGCCAGGCAGTAAATTTCTTGGTGGACACAGGGGCCACCTTCTCAGGTTCAGAAAGGAATATGGGCACATTTTCAAGAAGAAAGATGTGAATTACTGTGAGCCCATGATTCCTTCCACAGATAACTCACACCAGAAGGTTTGCATGGAGGGTAGGTGGGTTTCCCAAGACAACAAGATAACAAATACCTATCAGCCCTTTGGCCCAGTTAGCCACCTGGTTATGATATCACTGACTTCTGGCTCAGCTGCTGAGCCAGTGAAGCAGTTATAGCAGGAGAAGACTAGGTGGCCGGTGGCCATCAACGGAAGGACCAAATCTCCACAGTGGGCTTCCTGTTTCAATATGGAGCCACGTATGTTACCTGCTGGACACCATCTCTATCCTGAGCTCATAATTGCCATCCCAGGTCTAGAATGCGGCGCGCAGGTACACACTATATGAAACAGTCTCTGATTAACTCCTCTGGATAACTTGCTGACATGGGAGTCTGGATAATCCTGTACATTTACTTTGCAGATTAGAAAACTCACTCAAAAACACACGGGAGCTCACCCAGAGACACACAACTGGTTAACAACAAAGTCAAATACAAACCAGCGTCTGGACCAAGAGCACGGTGCCCCACAGAACTGTGCCCATCGAGCAGTCAATATCTCCTGGACTCTCAAAAGATCTGAGCTGACACCCACCTCCCCCACACCTTGCAGCCCCAAAAGATTGTATTTCACAGGATGGCACCGGATCTGCAGCTCGCGGAGAGGGACATATCTGATCAGAGAACACAGGGCAGAACAAGGGGGAGGAGGGAAGAATGGAGCACACCCTGGCCCAATACACCTTGAGGATGATGTTCCCAGTCAGAGAAGCCAATCCACAGAGAAGACCACATGGGCAGCCCCACGATGAGAAACGTCCCTCAAAGACCCATAGCCTTAGAGGGGACAACACTGGACACACAGTGTGGGAACTGCGCCCGAACTGATCCTGCCACTTCGAGGCATGATACTAAGAGAGTCAGCGGAAGAGAAAGAAAACGGAGCATCAAAGCCCCGGGGAATGCCAAAGGTGGACTTTGTGGTCAGGGTTCGGTGCCCCCACACACTGGACTGGAAAACACTCCTAAAGTTCACCACACAGTCCTTGTACATTTCTTTCTGGTTAGTGTTGTTTTCTTTTAGTGTCATTGGATTTGGGTTGGGTTTTGTTTTCATTTTTGTTTGTTTTTCTTTTTGCTGCTTGGTTTAGCTCAGTCTTGTTTTGTGCATGTTATTACCTTTACAGGTCTGTCTAATTAAGAGAGGCTGGATGAACAATCTGGAGGAGTAAACATGTGACCGGCCCTTTCCATTGGGCATGGGAGTGAGGAGGGTGGGGGGAAAGGAAGTGGTGTAAAGAAACCCAGAGACAAGGGTACAACAAGTGATGGAAAATGGTAGTGAGGGGGATGTAGGAGGCCTGGTAGGGCGTGATCAAAGGTAATGTAACCAAGAGGAATTACTGAAACCCAAAGGAAGACTGAGCATGGCAGTGGGCACAAGAGGAAAATCAAAGGGTATAGAAGAGTGAGCTGGGAAGCAAGGGTCAGTTATAGACGTCTAAAAAAAGGCATGTACATATGTACATATATTTACAAAGGGGCATGGGGAAATAGATCTATGTCCATATGTTTATAGATTTAGTATTGAGGTAGCAGATGGACATAGGGCCTCCGCTCAAGGAATCCCTCATTGCAAGAACACTGTTTTATAAAATTGGCATTCTAAGATGCTCACCTTTCCTACACAATCACTGACCACAAAGCGGCTGCATAAGCAAATGTGGTGAAGAAAGCCGATGGTGTCCAGCTACCTAAAGATATAGCGTGTGGGGTCTTAAAGGCTTGAGGGTAAAGAAACAGCCATCTGGCTCTGAAGCAACAGAGCACACATGGAGAAAGCATACCAGCCTGTGTGATCACAAAGTTTTAAAGGGATAAGGCAACAGGCATCATGAGAACAAAAAAATCTTATCATGGAGAATGAGAGGGGACTGCCGGGTATAGACCCAAAACCTATTTGCAGTGCACTGGACATCCCCTTACAGAAGGAACTCAGAGTGGAGATTAAAGAATACAGGGTATAAGACAGCAAAGATGAAACACAACTTTCCTCTAGTTCTTAATGCTTCCTCTAGCCCCACTATCATGATCCCAGTTCTACCATACTAATCTGGCCAAACTAGAGAAGGTATTCTAGTACCGATAGGAATTTCAAACACGGGGCATCCAGAGTGGATGGGCCCTTTACCAGTGTTATGAGTGGAGATACTGGGAGGGTGGAGGAAGGGCAGGATGGAAAGTGGGAACCGATTACAAGGATCTTCATTGACCTCAAAAGAAAGGTGGGTGAAGATATGACAAAAGAATTAGTACATTTCCAAGGATTGATGAGGGATGGGTGGCGGGCATTGAGGGGGGAAAAATGAGGAGCTGAGGCCAGGGGCTTGGGTGGAGAGTGGATATTTTGTGAATAAGGGGGGCAATTAATGTACAGATGTGCTTCAAACAGATGATGTATTTATGGATTGCGGTTAGTGTTGTAGGAGCCACTAATGAAAAGATCATAAAAGAAACAAAAATAATCTTGGCAGAGGGCTCATGCAAGGATGATCTCAGGCTGGATGAGACCAGTCAAAACAGCTACTGGAGTGGCCTCACCCTGTGTCTATTACTGAGTCAGCCATGATGCTTAGGACCCACAGCCCCAGCAGCTGGCCAGAGAGGGAGGTGGATCTCTGAGGCCATTCCACAGGGGGAATGGTCTTCTGTCCTGCAGGGCCCACCCTCCTTTGTAAGCGTGCTGCCTGGGGCAAGGCTTTCATGGAGTCCACACCATGGGAGCTCTACTACTCATGGGGGATTGGCAGGAAGCCTCTGCTCATGTGCATACACCACCACCTAGCTGGAGGATCTCCGTGAACAAATCCTGAGGCAGACAACAAGCCCACTAACTGATGCTGTAAGAGATACAATCAGCATCCAGAAACCTGCAACTGGGAGCAAGAGGCAGCATACCTTGGTCCCAGCCCCTCCCACTCTAATCTACAAGGAGTGACATTGCAAAGCAGAGGGTTTTCATAAAGCACTTCCAGGACAGTGGAATGAGCAGCCTCGTTTGTGGACATGGATACTCTGTGATCCAGACGTACTACCTCCTCCCTTCCAGTCAGCTGAGACAAAAACCCTTGCAAGCAGAAAGCCATGCATCTGAACAGTATCCACCAGCCACTCTTGTGCAGCCCAGCTGCCTCCAAAGAGCCTTCCTGAGTGTGAGAGAAATCATGCAGAAGCCTGGTCTGCACTCAAGAGAGTTTTATGAGCGTTAGGGAGGCATGGTGGGCAAGTCTGGCCGACCCCAGTGGCTGAATTGAATTAACATGTCCTAGATTGGTCAATCCAGGTACAGGAACCACCCAGGTGACCTCCCCTTCATGGCCAGAAATCTGGACCTCTGAGCATGCACAGGGTGCCTCTCCTAACTGGGCTCTTATCTTGGCCCTATGGGCATGCATAACGGATGGCCCAGTCCCTAGCATAGCTACCTAACATTTGCCCCCCTGAAGAGATATGGACCCAAATCTTTGGGGTACTGGGCGACGACATCTCTAGCTACTTCCTGCTGGCAAAAGGGGCGAAGTGGGGCTTTGGGTCCATACCCTTCCTACACTGCTGGGAGGGGTTGTCCATTGAGGGCAACTTTATCCAGGATGGATAAGGTTGAGGTGGTCCAGGAGATGGTAGTCGTGGACCTGGCACACTTGGTTCAGAAGCTTTAATCACCCGATAACTTCTGAGAAAAACAAACGGTCTAAAAGGTGAACAGTTTGACTACGACAAGGCTAAGCTTGTGAGGTGGCAGTGGCCTTGAAATTAGGTGAGTGTCACAGGAAACAAAAAAAATCTTAGGATTACCAGACATGTGTGTTTGTTCATTGGAAATACAGGAAGAGGGATAAAAGCATTCACACTTTCCCCTAGGAGGGCACAGGTTTGGGCACTACTAGGTGCAGTCGGATCACTGATTCTTTTATGATGCTAAGGTCTTGGACACGCTGATCAGACCCATCCTTCTTTTTAACCCTATAACGCTTCAATTTTAATTTTGGGAAAAAATTTTCTTTTTGTTGTGGACTTTCATAGTTATAAATATATATATATGTATTAATATATACATTTTTTAATGTTATGAAAACATCATGCTTCGCGTTATAGAGTTAAATGGAAATAATGGGCTAGTGCAGGACGAGTCAAAAGTGACCAAAATAGAGTAACTGCCTAAGTCATTTTGAATTTTCTTGGGTTCAATTGGAGTAAAGGCTTGTAAATTACCCGGGGTCCAAATTCCCATGGTGCCTCCTACAACGGGTAGAATGTTCAGGGATGTTTCGGGGCTGGGAGATTAATAACCCCTAAGTCCAGGATACCTTAGGGCAGGGGTCCTGAAACTGTTTACCCAGGGGGCCAGTTCACTATCCCTCAGGCCTTTTGAAGGAAAGACTATAGTTTAAAAAAACAAATATTACGAACAAATTCATGTGCACACTGCACATATTGATTTGAAGTTCAAAAAAAAAAAAATAAATGGGGCACATACACCCGGCAGAAAGAATCAACGTCCTCGGCTGTCTGCATGTGGCCCACAGGTTGTAGTTTGAGGACCCCTGCTCTCGGCATTCACCAAGAGGATGTGGTTTCAACCCAAAAGCTTGGAGACTCTACAATTTGTTTAAAAGTGATGGGGCAGAAGGAGTCCCTGATTGACCCACGCAAGACTAGTTTTCCCATCCCCTATTACTAAGAGTTCATAGTTATGGTTAAAGGGAACCAGGATATCCCGATCTGATCCCGTTACTTCAAGTGTGGGCTGACATTGCCACTAAGAAGCCTGCAAATATAAAAGACTTACTCCCTCCCGCAAAGAAAGGGCCCTTGTTTCCAAGGTTTCAGGAAACATGGAAGGACCGGAAAAACAAACGGTCCAAGTTCCCAAAACCACATAGGTGGAGGCCATCCCTCCCCATCACCCTCCCCCACCCCTCCCCTCCCTTCCCCCACCCCTCCCTTCCCCATCACCGTCCCCCTCTCCCGTCCCCTCCCCAACCCCTCCCCTCCCCAACCCCTCCCCTCCCCTCCCCCTCCCCCTCCCCCTCCCCTCCCCTTCCCACCCCTCCCCTCCCCTAACGATCTCTCTCCCCTAATCGGCTTTATCCCATTTTGCAGGAGAACTCTGAGAGTGGGAGAGCTGGCTTCAATCCCTTTCTTTCAACCCCCGCCCTATAAGGTTTCTAGGGTCCAGAAATAGAAAACTTCTAACAGGCCCTTATTGAGTCACTCCCTCCCCCACCGGCCCCACAACCTCACTCCCACCCCTAACAAGCAGCCCCACACACACACTAGTACTGGTATGACTTCCATACTCATCAGCCCACCTGGAATGCTTGCCAACAACTTTTCCAGGTGCTGTTCACAACGGAGGAGGGTAGCCCTTCCAGACAGAGGCCCAGTAAGCAGTCAGTGAACCTGATGGTCAGCGAGCGGGCACTCCCCACTTGAGAGAAACTCTTTTGGCCACTACACCAACAATGTGGGATCTCAATTCCTAGCAAGGCCCAGAGGGCTTTACCAGGTATCACCCATTGCTCTTACATGACCCTCTGCGGAAGAGCTAGGAAACCTATGAATTTATCTAAGGTCAGTGAGAATTTTCAGGTTCCTATAAGAGAATGTCCGCCTGCCTTTCTAGAGTGGCTGATGTAAGCCTACGGGCTTTATAA
This sequence comes from Tenrec ecaudatus, assembly GCF_050624435.1. NCBI lineage: Eukaryota > Metazoa > Chordata > Mammalia > Afrosoricida > Tenrecidae > Tenrec > Tenrec ecaudatus. Next base: position 440,045 of record NW_027459018.1, read on the forward strand.
CCCCAACGGCCCGGAGGCACTGAGAACAGGAGGGCAATAAGTATTGCCTTTATTACTCAGTCAGTCTGCCTCAGACATGACAACGAAGTGGGAAGGGTTTGAAAGGAAAATCTTAGCGATTTGGTACAAGTGGCTCATTGAGTGTATAACAACAGAGATGACCCTAGCACGACAGAGACAAAGAAACTAGCTAAAATAATCGTAATTGCCATGAGATACCCCAGAGACTCAGGAAAAGGAGAGCATGGCTCACTCACGGAGAGACTAACCTGTGGGCACCGCCAAGCCATGGGGAAGGACCAATGTGCCTACTGCAGGAAAGAAGGACACTGGAAAAATCAGTGCCTTGAAAACCCCAGGAGAGGTGCACGACCCTCCACTAGAGTGGATGGGCCTCATCTGCACGTAGAAAGACCCAAGCAAGAGACAATAATGCTTGAAGAAGCTCAATGAAGGGGTCAGGGCTCTGTTTCGCTTCGCCGCCAAAAGCCCAGGCTAACTCTCCAAGTAGGAGGCCAGGCAGTAAATTTCTTGGTGGACACAGGGGCCACCTTCTCAGGTTCAGAAAGGAATATGGGCACATTTTCAAGAAGAAAGATGTGAATTACTGTGAGCCCATGATTCCTTCCACAGATAACTCACACCAGAAGGTTTGCATGGAGGGTAGGTGGGTTTCCCAAGACAACAAGATAACAAATACCTATCAGCCCTTTGGCCCAGTTAGCCACCTGGTTATGATATCACTGACTTCTGGCTCAGCTGCTGAGCCAGTGAAGCAGTTATAGCAGGAGAAGACTAGGTGGCCGGTGGCCATCAACGGAAGGACCAAATCTCCACAGTGGGCTTCCTGTTTCAATATGGAGCCACGTATGTTACCTGCTGGACACCATCTCTATCCTGAGCTCATAATTGCCATCCCAGGTCTAGAATGCGGCGCGCAGGTACACACTATATGAAACAGTCTCTGATTAACTCCTCTGGATAACTTGCTGACATGGGAGTCTGGATAATCCTGTACATTTACTTTGCAGATTAGAAAACTCACTCAAAAACACACGGGAGCTCACCCAGAGACACACAACTGGTTAACAACAAAGTCAAATACAAACCAGCGTCTGGACCAAGAGCACGGTGCCCCACAGAACTGTGCCCATCGAGCAGTCAATATCTCCTGGACTCTCAAAAGATCTGAGCTGACACCCACCCCCCCCACATCCTTGCAGCCCCAAAAGATTGTATTTCACAGGATGGCACCGGATCTGCAGCTCGCGGAGAGGGACATATCTGATCAGAGAACACAGGGCAGAACAAGGGGGAGGAGGGAAGAATGGAGCACACCCTGGCCCAATACACCTTGAGGATGATGTTCCCAGTCAGAGAAGCCAATCCACAGAGAAGACCACATGGGCAGCCCCACGATGAGAAACGTCCCTCAAAGACCCATAGCCTTAGAGGGGACAACACTGGACACACAGTGTGGGAACTGCGCCCGAACTGATCCTGCCACTTCGAGGCATGATACTAAGAGAGTCAGCGGAAGAGAAAGAAAACGGAGCATCAAAGCCCCGGGGAATGCCAAAGGTGGACTTTGTGGTCAGGGTTCGGTGCCCCCACAGACTGGACTGGAAAACACTCCTAAAGTTCACCACACAGTCCTTGTACATTTCTTTCTGGTTAGTGTTGTTTTCTTTTAGTGTCATTGGATTTGGGTTGGGTTTTGTTTTCATTTTTGTTTGTTTTTCTTTTTGCTGCTTGGTTTAGCTCAGTCTTGTTTTGTGCATGTTATTACCTTTACAGGTCTGTCTAATTAAGAGAGGCTGGATGAAGAATCTGGAGGAGTAAACATGTGACCGGCCCTTTCCATTGGGCATGGGAGTGAGGAGGGTGGGGGGAAAGGAAGTGGTGTAAAGAAACCCAGAGACAAGGGTACAACAAGTGATGGAAAATGGTAGTGAGGGGGATGTAGGAGGCCTGGAAGGGCGTGATCAAAGGTAATGTAACCAAGAGGAATTACTGAAACCCAAAGGAAGACTGAGCATGGCAGTGGGCACAAGAGGAAAATCAAAGGGTATAGAAGAGTGAGCTGGGAAGCAAGGGTCAGTTATAGACGTCTAAAAAAAGGCATGTACATATGTACATATATTTACAAAGGGGCATGGGGAAATAGATCTATGTCCATATGTTTATAGATTTAGTATTGAGGTAGCAGATGGACATAGGGCCTCCGCTCAAGGAATCCCTCATTGCAAGAACACTGTTTTATAAAATTGGCATTCTAAGATGCTCACCTTTCCTACACAATCACTGACCACAAAGCGGCTGCATAAGCAAATGTGGTGAAGAAATCCGATGGTGTCCAGCTACCTAAAGATATAGCGTGTGGGGTCTTAAAGGCTTGAGGGTAAAGAAACAGCCATCTGGCTCTGAAGCAACAGAGCCCACATGGAGAAAGCATACCAGCCTGTGTGATCACAAAGTTTTAAAGGGATAAGGCAACAGGCATCATGAGAACAATAAATCTTATCATGGAGAATGAGAGGGGACTGCCGGGTATAGACCCAAAACCTATTTGCAGTGCACTGGACATCCCCTTACAGAAGGATCTCAGAGTGGAGATTAAAGAATACAGGGTAAGAGACAACAAAGATGAAACACAACTTTCCTCTAGTTCTTAATGCTTCCTCTTGCCCCACTATCATGATCCCAGTTCTACCATACTAATCTGGCCAAACTAGAGAAGGTATTCTAGTACCGATAGGAATTTCAAACACGGGGCATCCAGAGTGGATGGGCCCTTTACCAGTGTTATGAGTGGAGATACTGGGAGGGTGGAGGAAGGGCAGGATGGAAAGTGGGAACCGATTACAAGGATCTTCATTGACCTCAAAAGAAAGGTGGGTGAAGATATGACAAAAGAATTAGTACATTTCCAAGGATTGATGAGGGATGGGTGGCGGGCATTGAGGGGGGAAAAATGAGAAGCTGAGGCCAGGGGCTTGGGTGGAGAGTGGATATTTTGTGAATAAGGAGGGCAATTAATGTACAGATGTGCTTCAAACAGATGATGTATTTATGGATTGCGGTTAGTGTTGTAGGAGCCACTAATGAAAAGATCATAAAAGAAACAAAAATAATCTTGGCAGAGGGCTCATGCAAGGATGATCTCAGGCTGGATGAGACCAGTCAAAACAGCTACTGGAGTGGCCTCACCCTGTGTCTATTACTGAGTCAGCCATGATGCTTAGGACCCACATCCCCAGCAGCTGGCCAGAGAGGGAGGTGGATCTCTGAGGCCATTCCACAGGGGGAATGGTCTTCTGTCCTGCAGGGCCCACCCTCCTTTGTAAGCGTGCTGCCTGGGGCAAGGCTTTCATGGAGTCCACACCATGGGAGCTCTACTACTCATGGGGGATTGGCAGGAAGCCTCTGTTCATGTGCATACACCACCACCTAGCTGGAGGATCTCCGTGAACAAAGCCTGAGGCAGACAACAAGCCCACTAACTGATGCTGTAAGAGATACAATCAGCATCCAGAAACCTGCAACTGGGAGCAAGAGGCAGCATACCTTGGTCCCAGCCCCTCCCACTCTAATCTACAAGGAGTGACATTGCAAAGCAGAGGGTTTTCATAAAGCACTTCCAGGACAGTGGAATGAGCAGCCTCGTTTGTGGACATGGATACTCTGTGATCCAGACGTACTACCTCCTCCCTTCCAGTCAGCTGAGACAAAAACTCTTGCAAGCAGAAAGCCATGCATCTGAACAGTATCCACCAGCCACTCTTGTGCAGCCCAGCTGCCTCCAAAGAGCCTTCCTGAGTGTGAGAGAAATCATGCAGAAGCCTGGTCTGCACTCAAGAGAGTTTTATGAGCGTTAGGGAGGCGTGGTGGGCAAGTCTGGCCGACCCCAGTGGCTGAATTGAATTAACATGGCCTAGATTGGTCAATCCAGGTACAGAAACCACCCAGGTGACCTCCCCTTCATGGCCAGAAATCTGGACCTCTGAGCATGCACAGGGTGCCTCTCCTAACTGGGCTCTTATCTTGGCCCTATGGGCATGCATAACGGATGCCCCAGTCCCTAGCATAGCTACCTAACATTTGCCCCCCTGAAGAGATATGGACCCAAATCTTTGGGGTACTGGGCGACGACATCTCTAGCTACTTCCTGCTGGCAAAAGGGGCGAAGTGGGGCTTTGGGTCCATACCCTTCCTACACTGCTGGGAGGGGTTGTCCATTGAGGGCAACTTTATCCAGGATGGATAAGGTTGAGGTGGTCCAGGAGATGGTAGTCGTGGACCTGGCACACTTGGTTCAGAAGCTTTAATCACCCGATAACTTCTGAGAAAAACAAACGGTCTAAAAGGTGAACAGTTTGACTACGACAAGGCTAAGCTTGTGAGGTGGCAGTGGCCTTGAAATTGGGTGAGTGTCACATGAAACAAAAAAAATCTTAGGATTACCAGACATGTGTGTTTGTTCATTGGAAGTACAGGAAGAGGGATAAAAGCATTCACACTTTCCCCTAGGATGGCACAGGTTTGGGCACTACTAGGTGCAGTCGGATCACTGATTCTTTTATGATGCTAAGGTCTTGGACACGCTGATCAGACCCATCCTTCTTTTTAACCCTATAACGCTTCAATTTTAATTTTGGAAAAAAATTTTCTTTTTGTTGTGGACTTTCATAGTTATAAATATATATATATGTATTAATATATACATTTTTAATGTTATGAAAACATCATGCTTCGCGTTATAGAGTTAAATGGAAATAATGGGCTAGTGCAGGACGAGTCAAAAGTGACCAAAATAGAGTAACTGCCTAAGTCATTTTGAATTTTCTTGGGTTCAATTGGAGTAAAGGCTTGTAAATTACCCGGGGTCCAAATTCCCATGGTGCCTCCTACAACGGGTAGAATGTTCAGGGATGTTTCGGGGCTGGGAGATTAATAACCCCTAAGTCCAGGATACCTTAGGGCAGGGGTCCTGAAACTGTTTACCCAGGGGGCCAGTTCACTATCCCTCAGGCCTTTTGAAGGAAAGACTATAGTTTAAAAAAACAAATATTACGAACAAATTCATGTGCACACTGCACATATTGATTTGAAGTTCAAAAAAAAAATAAATGGGGCACATACACCCGGCAGAAAGGATCAACGTCCTCGGCTGTCTGCATGTGGCCCACAGGTTGTAGTTTGAGGACCCCTGCTCTCGGCATTCACCAAGAGGATGTGGTTTCAACCCAAAAGCTTGGAGACTCTACAATTTGTTTAAAAGTGATGGGGCAGAAGGAGTCCCTGATTGACCCACGCAAGACTAGTTTTCCCATCCCCTATTACTAAGAGTTCATAGTTATGGTTAAAGGGAACCAGGATATCCCGATCTGATCCCGTTACTTCAAGTGTGGGCTGACATTGCCACTAAGAAGCCTGCAAATATAAAAGACTTACTCCCTCCCGCAAAGAAAGGGCCCTTGTTTCCAAGGTTTCAGGAAACGTGGAAGGACCGGAAAAACAAACGGTCCAAGTTCCCAAAACCACATAGGTGGAGGCCATCCCTCCCCATCACCCTCCCCCACCCCTCCAACACCCCTCCCTCACCCCTCCCCCACCCCTCCCCCACCCCTCCCCTCCCCCACCCCTCCCCTCCCCTCCCCTCCCCTCACGATCTCTCTCCCCTAATCGGCTTTATCCCATTTTGCAGGAGAACTCTGAGAGTGGGAGAGCTGGCTTCAAACCCTTTCTTTCAACCCCCGCCCTATAAGGTTTCTAGGGTCCAGAAATAGAAAACTTCTAACAGGCCCTTATTGAGTCACTCCCTCCCCCACCGGCCCCACAACCTCACTCCCACCCCTAACAAGCAGCCCCCCACACACACTAGTACTGGTATGACTTCCATACTCATCAGCCCACCTGGAATGCTTGCCAACAACTTTTCCAGGTGCTGTTCACAACGGAGGAGGGTAGCCCTTCCAGACAGAGGCCCAGTAAGCAGTCAGTGAACCTGATGGTCAGCGAGCGGGCACTCCCCACTTGAGAGAAACTCTTTTGGCCACTACACCAACAATGTGGGATCTCAATTCCTAGCAAGGCCCAGAGGGCTTTACCAGGTATCACCCATTGCTCTTACATGACCCTCTGCGGAAGAGCTAGGAAACCTATGAATTTATCTAATGTCAGTGAGAATTTTCAGGCTAAGAGAATGTCTGCCTTCCTTTCTAGAGTGGCTGATGGAAGCCTACAGGCTTTATACCCCTAACAGCCCGGAGGCCCCGAGAACAGGAGGGCAATAAATATTGCCTTTATGACTCAGTCAGTCTGCCTCAGACATGAAAAAGAAGTGGGAAGGGTTTCAAGGGAAAAATCTTAGTGATTTGATACAAGTGGTTCATTGAGTATATAACAACCGAGATGACCCTACCACGACAGAGACAAAGAAACTAGCTAAAATACTAGGAATTGCCATGAGAGACCCCAGAGACTCAGGAAAAGGAGAGCATGGCCCACTCACGGAGAGACTAACCTCTGGGCACCTCCAAGCCATCGGGAAGGATCAATGTGCCTACTGCAGGAAAGAAGGACACTGGAAAAATCAGTGCCTTGAAAACCCCAGGAGAGGTCCACGACCCTCCACAAGAGTGGACGGGCCTCATCTGCAACAAGAAAGACTCAAGCAAGAGACAATAAGGCTTGAAGAGCTGAATGAAGGGGTCAGGGCTCTGTTTCACTTCGCCGCCAAAACCCAGGCTAACACTCCATGTAGGAGGCCAGGAAGTAAATTTCTTGGTGGACATAGGAGCCACCTTCTCAGGTTCAGAAAGGAATACGGGCACATTTTCAAAAAGAAAGATGTGTATTACTGTGAGCCTATGATTCCTTCCACAGATAACTCACACCAGAAGGTTTGCATGGAGGTTAGGTGGGCTTCCCAAGACAACAAGATAACAAATATCTATCTGCCCTTTCTCCCAGTTAGCCACCTGGTTATGATGGCACTGGCTCCTGGCTCAGCTGCTGAGCCAGTGAAGCAGTTATAGCAGGAGAAGACTAGGTGGCCGGTGGCCATCAACGGAAGGACCAAATCTCCACAGTGGGCTTCCTGTTTCAATATGGAGCCACGTCTGTCACCTACTGGACACCATCTCTATTCTGAGCTCATAATTGCCACCCCAGGTCTTGAATGCAGCGCGCAGATACACACTATATGAAACAGTCTCTGATTAACCCTTCTCAATAACTTGCTGATATGGGCTTCTGGATAATCCAGTACATTTACTTTCCAGATGAGAAAACTCCCTCAAAACACACAGGAGTTGACCCAGAGACACACAACTGGTTAACAACAAAGTCATATTCACAACCAGCTTCTGGACCAAGAGCACGGTGCCTCACAGAACTGTGCCCATCGAGAAGTCAATATCTCCTGGACTCTCAAAAGATCTGAGCTGATGCCCCCCCTCCCACCTCCTTGCAGCCCCCAAAGATTGTATTTCACAGGATGGCACCGGAGCTGCAGCTCGCAGAGAGGGACATATCTGATCAGAGAACACAGAGCAGAACAAGACGGAGGAGGGGAGAATGGAGCACATCCTGGCCCACTACACCTTGAGGATGATGTTCCCAATCAGAGAAGCCAGTCCACAGAAAAGACCACATGGGCAGCCCCACGATGAGAAACGTCCCTCAAAGACCCATTGCCCTAGAGGGGACAACACTGGAGACACAGTGTGGGAACTGCGCCCGAACTGATCTTGCTACATCGAGGCATGACACTAAGGGAGTGCAGCGGAAGAGCTAGAAAACGGAGCATCAAAGTTCCCGGGGAATGCCAAAGGTGGACTTTGTGGTCAGGGCTCGGTGCCCCAACAGACTGGACTGGAAAACACTCCTAAAGTTCACCACACAGTCCTTGTACTAACTATGAGATTTTCTTTCTTGGTTAGTTTTGTTTTCTTTTAGTGTCATTGGATTTTTGTTGTCTTGGTTTTTTTGCGTTGCTTGTCTTGGTTTTGTGCATGTTATTACCTTTTCTGGTCTGTCTAAATTAGATAGGCTGGATGTCCAATCTGGAGGACAAAACCCAGGACCAACACTTCTGGGGGGTGGGGCATGGGAAAGAGGGAGGTGGGCGTAAAGGAAGCGGTGTTAAGAAACCCAGAAACAAGAGAACAGGAAGTCATGCATATCCGTGGTGAGGTAGATGTAGGAGGCCTGGTAGGGTGGGATCAAGGGTAATGGAACCAAGAAGAATTACTGAAACCCAAAGGAAGACTGAGCATGGCAGTGGGCACAAGAGGAAAATGAAAGGGAAATAGAAGAGCAAGCGAGGAAGCAAGGGCCTGTTATAGAGGTCTTTAAAAAAGTATGTCCATATGTAAATATATTCATATATGAGCATGGGGAAATAGACCTACGTCCATATATTTATAGGTTTCGTATTAAGGTAGCAGATGGACTCTGGGCCTCCACTCAAGTACTCCCTCATTGCAAGAATACTTTGTTCTATTAAATTGGCATTCTATGGTGCTCACCTTCCCCACAGGTACACTGAAGACAAAGCTGATGGTGCCCAGCTGTCAAAAGATATAGCGTCTGAGGTCTTAAAAGCTTGAATGTAAACAAGCGGCCACCTAGCTCAGAAGCAACAAAGCCCATATGGAATAATCACACCAGCCTATGAGATCACGAGGTTTCGAAGGGATCAGGTGTCAGGCATCGTCAGAACAAAAACATCTTATTGGGAATGAGAAGAGTGCTTGGTAGAGACCCAAAGCCCATTTCCAGACCACTGGACAATACCTTACAGAAGGGTCTCAGAGAGGAGATGAGCCAAGACTAGGTACGAGATAGCAACAATGAAACACAACTTTCCTCTCGTTGCTAAATGCTTTCTCTCCCCCCATTATCATGACCCCAATTCTACCTTACAAATCTGGCTAGACCAGAGAATGTACACTGGTACAGATAGCAACTGGAAACACAGGGAATCCAGGGTGGATGAGTCCTTTAGGACCAGTATTATGAGTGAAGACACTGAGAGGGTAAGAGGGAGGGCAGTTTGGAAACGGGGAACTGATTACAAGGATGTACATTTTACTTCAACAGAAAAGTGGGTGAAGGGGGATATCAGACAGTGCAAGATATGACAAAAATTAGTAAATTACCAAGGATTGATGAGCGAGGGGTAGCGCACATGGGGGGTGGGGATGGGAATGAGGAGCTGAGGCCATGGGCTTGGGTGGAGAGTGGATATTTTGAGAATGAGGGAAATGAATGTACAAATGTGCTTTACACAACTGATGTATGCATAGAATGTGTTTAGTGTTGTATGAGCCCCTAATAAAACGTTAAAAAAAAAGATCTGGGCAGAGGACTCATTCAAGGATTATCTCAGGCTGGATTAGACCCTTCTAAGTAGAAAGTCCTGCATCTGAACAGTATCCACCAGCCATTCATGTCCAGTTATGCTGCCTCCAAAGAGCCTTCCTGGGTTTGTCAGATCTCTCTGAGGACAGACAGACCTTGGTCCTCTGCTCTGCGTGAGAAAGAATGCATGTAGAAGCCTGATTGTCATCCAAGTGGGTTTTATGAGCATTAGGGAGGCATGGTGGGCAACCCTGGTCAACCCCAGCAGCTGAATTTAATTTACTTGGCCTTGGTGAGTCAATCAAGTTGCAGCACTCACCCAGGTGTACCTCCTCTTCCTGGCCGGAAACCTGAACCTCTGAGCACGCACAGTGTGCCACTCCTTCTTGGGCTGCTACCTTGGCCCTCTGGGCATGCATAATGGACACCCCAGTCCCTAGGATAGCTACCTAACATTTGCCCCCTGAAGAGGTATGGACCCAAATCTTTGGGGTACTGGGCGACGACATCTCTAAGTACTTCCTGCTGCAAAAGGGGCAAATGGGGCTCAGAAGGGATTGTCCACTCAGGTCCCAGGATGGATAAAGTTGAGGTTGTTCAGGAAATCGTGGTCCTGCAGCTGGCACACTTGGTTTGGAGGCCTTGGTAACCTGAGAACTTCTGGAAAAACAAACAAAAAGACAAAAGGTTGAAGAGTTTAAGTGAGACAAGTCTAAGATTCGGAGGAGGTCGTTCCCTTCAAGTTAGGTGAGTGTCACAAGAAATAAATATACTTAGGATTATCAGGCATGTGTTTGTTCACTCTAAGTACAGGAACGGGGATTAAAGCATTCACAATTTCCCTAGGAGGGCACAGGGTTTGGGCACTACTAGGTGCAGTGGGATCACTGCTTCATTTATGATCCTAAGGTCTTACACCTGCTGATAAGACCCATCCTTTTTAACCCTATAATGGCTCAATTTTCAATTTGGGGGAAATGTTTTTGTTTTTATTCTTTATTTTCAAAGTTATCTACCTATTTATCTGTCTGTTTATCTATCTATCTATTAATATATACATTTCTTTATATGTTATGTAAATATGCTCAGCGTTATAGAGTTAAATGGTAATATTGGGGTACTACAGGGGGAGTCAACCGTAATCAAAAGTAGAGTAACTGCCTAAGTCATTTTTAATTTTCTTGGCTTCAATTTGAATAAAAGGCTGGTAAATTACCCAGGGACCAAATTTCCCTGGTGCCTCTACTATGGGTAGAATGATCAGGGGTGTGTCAGGGCTGCGAGAATAGTAACCCCTAAGTCCAGGATCCCTTAGGGCAGGGGTCCTCAAACTGTTTACCTAGGGGGCCAGTTCTGTCCCTCAGATCATTGGAGGGTCAGACTATAGTTTTTTAAAAACCTATGAACAAGTTCCTATGCACACTGCACGAGTCGGCTGCTAAGCAGGACAGGCAGAGGCAGCAAAAACACCCTGAGGGTGGAATAAATATCGTCAGGCCACATGTGTCCCACGGGCCACAGTTTGAGGACGCCTGCCTTAGGGGTTCCTGTGTGCACTGGGGATGAAGGTCTCTACTGCTCCTCAAAAGGAGAAATGCTCTAACTTCTGGCATCTCCGCCCATTTCCCATCACTCTACAGAACTGTTCCAGGTGAATCAGGGTTGGAAGGAAAAGTGTGCCATTCTCTGGCCACCATTCTCCTTTCTCAAATAAAGTTGCATAGTGTATCAGCTTTTGTTTGTCTAGCCTCTGTGTCAACTCTATCCCAATTGGACAGGATTCATGCAAGGGGGCAATTCCTGAGTATGAAGCTGCTAAGTCCCATCTGGAAAGCACAAAACAAGGCTATTTAGAGCTTGCTGCCTCAAGGTCAATAACCCCGCTTCAGAGCAGACCCCTGGTGTGCTATTAAACTGATGCCTCTGACAGGTGCCCCCACCATAGACAAAGGGTCAAAGAGCAGTCGCTGTGGGTGACTTTAGGTCCAACCATTTTCTAGACAATAAGCTAGGAGGACCACTGCTTGGGATGGCCCCACAGCCTTCTAAGATGCCTGCTGGCAGGAGCAGACTCTCAAATCTCTGAAGGGAAGGGGCATCTGGCAGCTCAGGGAACCTTTAGGAAAATAGGAATTTCTGGCTGGAACATCATGGCAGCTGAGCTATATTAAGAGCTGTCCCCAAAAGTGCATGAAGAAACACCACTGAAAGCCTAAAAGTAAGGGTTACCCAGGCTAGGCTTCCGAACGCCTTTGTCTTAAGACTGAGCAACGGAAAACCAGCCAGTAACAAGGAACAAACCTACACTGGTAGAACACTAACCCTAGAACACCTGAAGTTTTCAATGCAGGAAATAATATTTTTTTGTTTTTATTCTTTACTTTCATTGTTATCAATATATATGACAACCAAAGTATATTTTAAAAGTATAAATTTTCAAAAATATAACCAAATTGTCATATTTATAATATATAATTTTGGTACCAGATACATTTTAATTAAATGTTACAAAAAAGTCCTGCTCAGTGTTATAGGGCTCAAGCAGCTTGTTTTAAAAACCAGGAGAAAGGCAAAGGGAACGGAGGGGAAAAGGGAAACATTTGGCTGCCGGGACAAGGCAGGGCTATCTCCCAGGCCTAAATCAACCAGCTCCCGAGGCAGTGCCCTTCCACGTGTTTGGACTGGTGGGCACCATTTTGGCCAGGGTCATAGGCCCTGTTTCCCCATGGCGGCTATGTAGGTTCTCTGGTAAAACCATAAAGAGCCTTGATAATGGTGAAGCCATTCTGAACTGACAGAAGCCACCATGAAAGGTAAATAAAGTAGCTATGAACTGTCAATGAACTAGCTGATATTGGGGTGGTAGGTCGTGCAGACGTAGCCCAAGGGAATGTCCCAAAGGAAATGGATGTTCAGAAGGCTTTTGAGAACAAGAGCAGTTTTTGTTCAACTAAGAATGGCTAACCGCAACACCCCACTTCTCTACTCTGCCTGCTTGCACACCTGCACATTGCACAAGTATAAAAACCTTTGGAAAATTCAACTGGGGGCTGCTCAGTCTCCTCTCAAGAGGGCTGACAGACCCTGTGCAGAAAATAAAACTTTTTCTGTTGAACTTGCCGGTGGTCGGAGATGCTTTCTTTCTGGGAATGGACAGTAGCTACAACATTTCGAGGTGCACCGAGATCCGAGTGCCACTGTCGGAGCCTGCTTAGAAAGGGGAACCAGGACATCCTGATCTGATCCCTTAAATTCATGTGTGGATTGACATTGCCACTAAGAAGCCAACATATATAAAAGACTTCCTCCCCCAACATAAAGAGTTCTTGTTTCCAAGATTTCAGTAAACATGGCAGGACCGGAAAAACAACCTGTCCAAGTTCCTAAAATCACCAAGGTGGAGGCTGTCCCTGTCCCTCCCCCTCCCTTCCCCCTTTCCCTCCCTGTCTGATTTATCCCATTTTGCAAGAGGACTCTGGGAGCAGGAGAGCTGGCTTCCGACCCTTGGTGCCGCTGCCACCCTATCAGGTTCCCAAGGGGCCGGAGAGAGGAATACTCACAGCCTCTTTTTGAGCCCCCCCACCCCACAACAAATACACTAGGGCAGGCATGTCTTAACAACCCCCAGAGAAAGATCACTCAGCAGCAGCCATTCTCCCCTTAAGGCAAGCAGCCCCCAAACCTGGGAAGACTCCCGAATCCCTTTTTCAGTATATGTTCCCTTTTGTTCCAGGGATTTGTATAATTGGAACCAACAAAACCCCTTTTTTCTGACAAACCATTAGGTCTGATTTCTTTGCTAGATATGGTTTTCCATACGCATCAGCCCACCTGAGGTGATTTCCTGCAACTTCTCCAGGTGCTGTTCATATCAGAGGAATGGGACCCCTTCCAGAGAGGCCCAGAAGGCAGTCAATGGACCTAATGGTCAGCCAGCGGGCACTCCCCACTTGAGAGAAATTTTTTTCCCCACTGCACAACCAATGTGGGATCCAAACTCCTAGCAAGGCCCAGAGGGCTTAAGCAGATATCACCAGTTGCTCTTGCAGGGCCTCCGCTTAACCTCTAGGAAGCCTATAAATTTATCTAAGGTCAGTGAGAATTCTCAGGCTCCTACAAGAGAATGTCCGCCTGCCTTTTTAGAGTGGCTGATGGACTCCTACGGGCTTTATACCCCTATTGACCCGAAAGCCCCCTGAGAACAGGAGGGAAGTAAGTATTGCCTGTATTATTCAGTCAGTCTGCCTCAGACATGAAAAAGAAGTGGGAAGGGTTTGAAGGGAAAAATCCTAGTGATTTGGTAGAAGTGGCTCATTGAGTGTATAACAACAGAGACAAAGAAACTAGCTAAAATACTAGTAATTGCCATGAGAGACCCCAGAGGCTCAGGAAATGGAGAGCATGGCCCACTCACGGAGAGACTAACCTGTGGGCACCACCAAGCCCCGAAGAAGGATCAATGTGCCTACTGCAGGAAAGAAGGACATTGGAAACATCAGTCCCTTGAAAACGCCAGGAGAGGTGCACGACCCTCCACTAGAGAGGACGGGCCTCATTCACACCTAGAAAGACCCAAGCGAGAGACAATAATGCTTGAAGAAGCTGAATGAAGGTGTCAGGGCTGTTTCACTTGGCCTCCAGGATCCCACGCTAACACTCCAAAAAGGGGGCCAGCCAGTAAATTTCTTGGTGGACACAGGGGCCACCTTCTTGGTTTTGGAAAAGACTACAGGTGCATTGTCAAAAGGAAAGATTTTAATTACAGGTGCCACATGGCAGACCCAAGCATACCCATGGACAACAGCCAGAATAACAGATTTAGCACAAGAGACAGTTCCACACTCCTTCCTGGTAATGCCTCAGGGCCCCTTTCCCCTAATTGGTCGGGATTTATTCGATAAATGGTGGCCATGATTACTTTCTCATCTGCTGCAACCACCTTAACCCTTGAACTTGAAAAGGCAAAGGTTTTGCTCACCGCTCCACTGCCAGAGGGATATGTGTTTTATCAAAGAGCAGAAGAAACCTCCTCAAAGGAACTTCTTGATAAATGGCTAAAAGATATTCCTTTTGTTTGGGCAGAGAACAACCTGCCAGACCTTGCTGAACATCAGGTGCCTGCGGTCGTACAACTTCTGAGCTCAGCCACACTGGTGAGTGTCAAGCAAAACCCTACTCCCTGGAAAGCACAGGTGGGTATTGCTGTTCACATATGCAGACTAAAGAGGACAGGCATTTTGGTGCCCTGCAAGTCCACATGGAACGCTCCCCTGCTGCCCATGCCGAAACCGGGAACTGAGGACTTCCAAATGGTGCAGGATCTCGGAGAGGTAAATGCGAGGGTAGAAACTGTCCACTCCACGGTACCAAACTCCGAGACCCTCCTGAGTACTATCCCATCAAACTGAATTTGTTATACTGTTTTGGACTTAAAGGATGCTTTGTTCTCCATACCCTTGTCCTCTGTACGTCAACCCAATGAAGACTTACAGGAATACAAGGAGGAACACCCCCAAACCCCCTTGCTCCAGTATGCAGATGACCTCCTCCTGGCCTCCGAAACCCTGGAGGAATGCCCAAGTGCTACCGAGGACCTGTTAATAGTCCTTGGCCAATTGGGGTCCAGGGAATCTGAAAGAGAGGCTTAACTGTGTGTCAATAAAGCTGTATACCTAGGCTACCAACTGGAGGAGGGAAAACAGACCTTGTCCCCCAGCCGCACTGAGGTGATCCTCAAAATCCCAGTCCCTGAGACTAAGAGGCAGGTGTGAGAGTTTCTAGGATTTGTGGGGTACTGTCCATTGTGGAATTTGGGATTTGATGGATTAGCCAAACTCCTATATGCAAGTACTGGGGAAAGGAAAAAACTTCAATGGACTGAAGTAGAACAGCAAGCCTTTGAATCCTTAAAAACGTCGTTCATATGGGCACCCTCTCTTCCCCTTCCAGACATAGAAAATCCCTTCCAAATGTCTATCAGGCCAGGGGCACAGCAAAAGGAATGCTAACTCAGAACTTGCAGCCATGAAAGAGACCTGTGGCCGATCTTTCAATCACACTAGACTCTGCAACTGCAGGATGGCCGAGCTGCATGCGAGCTGAGGCTGCCATGGCCATCCTAGTTATAGAAGCTAGGAAGCTTACACTGGGGCAGGATATTGCTGGGGTAGGGGGACCTATGGTTGAGCCCCTCCTAACAAGTCCCCTGGACCGGTGGATCTCGAATGCCAGGATTATACCACAAATCCCCAAGGTAATGGCCATGACCATGCCATCCCCAGTGTTACTGCCACAACCTACATACTCGGAAAATGATCTAAAGGTAAGCCAAGAGCTGGGCTGCCAAAGAAACTCGGAGCATCCAGGTGGCTGCTGCATCCTGATGGAAGAAGATTCATGCCAGAAGCTCTGGGAGAGATCTGATTCAAGGACTACATGAAGGTATGCACTCAGGATCCTCTAAATGGTCTCAGTTGCTCCTCAGGTACTTTTACATACCCAGGCTTGGACACTGGGTGGCAGATGACACCACTGTTGCTTGCACTGTGCTCGCTCGGGGAAACATCCCTACAAAAGAAAAGGAGCAACCCCAACCACAAGCTCGAGGTAGTACTCCTGGAGAATTCTGGGAGGTGGACTTTATGGATATCAAACTTAGAAAGTATGGCTACGGGTATTTGCTGGTGCTAGTGGACACCTATTCTGGATGGGTGGGAGACTTCCCAACGAAGAAGGACACTGCTGCCACTGGGTGTAAATTATTAGTAACTAAAATTGTCCCTAGATTTGGCTTCCCACCACCTTGGGGTCCAACAATGGCCCAGTATTCATTGCTCAAATTACTAAAGTATTAGCAATGCTTCTAAATATTAACTGGAAGCTCTACTGGGCTTATAGGTCCCAAAGTTCAAGGCAAGTAGAAAGAATAAACAGAACCCTAAAGGAATTGTTAGTTAAGTTGCATTTAGAAACTGGCGAGAACTGGATTGATCCTTTCTTTACCTTTTGCCCTACTTCGAGTCCGATGCACTCCCTATGTGAAAAGCACGACCCCGTTTGAATTTAAGTTTGGCAGACCTTCCCCAATCCTCCCAAGACTGAAGGAAGTAGAAGTAATGGAAGTCACTACTTGTTCCTTCATGAAGTGCCTGCAGGCTGTCCAGCAGGTGAGACAAATCATCTGCTCCGACACCTTCATTTTGGGCCCAACCAAGGGAAAAGTGAAGAGGCAGCCCACAACTTGCAACCTGGAGACTGAACGTGGGTAAAGAAGCACTGACCCGAGACCTTAGAACCTAGGGGGAGTGGCCCATACTAGGTGATACTTATAACACCAACTGCTATTAAAGTAGTGGGGAAGGGGCCGTGGATTCATCAGTCACAAGTCAAAAAAAGCCCTCCCTGAGCATATCCTGAAAAGATGAACACTCAGAAAGACAGAAAAACCCTCAAAATTAAGGCTTTACAGAACTTAATTGTTTTTGTCTGAGCATTGCTGTCAGCACCCGCCATTTCGCCCAACCACAAACACATCTGTGGACTGCTACTCGAACCTCCAACAGTGAATATGTAACTTCTTACACTGGGTCTGACCCCGTTTCTGCTTTGATTTGTTTGATTTGCTAGGAAAGAGCTGGCATTCCGGATCCTTTAAAGGTAAAGGGCACAATGGGGCCCATAACCGGAATCCCGTCCTATGGGTGCGGAATACCCTCTATAGAAAGAAGGCTCCAAACACACCATTTCTATAGATGCCCGGCTCATGGGCTCCCTAACTGCCAAGGGGAGGGACATTGCCATTGTGCAGCTTAGGGTTGTGAAACTATCATCTTCAGGGTGGAAACTTGTTAAAGACGACCCTATTGTTTTTACAAGAATGGGACTCAAGTCGGAGGGGTTTGATCCCACCACGTGTATGGTTTCCAAATGTAACCCAATAAGAACTGGATTCAAGCGTTATTGGGTTCACTGGGAACACATGGGGAATTCAGTATTATGTAAATGTTAGAGATCCCGGGACAACCTTTACTATGCAGCAAAGTAAAATATGGCAACTTCCTGTCCATAAATAGGCCCAAACCTGGTGATAAATCCTGAAGAGCCACAGCTGGGTATCATTAAGATTCCTTTGCCGCACCCTCCAGACTCTTCAGTAACTTTCCCGTTCACTGCCAGCCCAACTCAAAGGGCCCTTCCCATTCAGGAGCCACCTCAAGGTTCTGTGTTTGATACTCTGGATGCTGTATTCCAATTTATGAACTCAAATCCTAACCTCGCAACTGATTGTTGGCTTTGTCTGAACCCTGCTCCCCCTTACTCGGTAGGCACAGCTACAAATAGCACTATTGGTGCAGAGCGTAATCCAATTAGAAATGTTAGTAAGAAGGATTACACAAAGCAGCAGTCTGTAGGTGAGGTTAGAGTGGACTTAACTCTAGCTCACTTTAAAAGATTACCAAGGGCGAAGACTGTTTTTATTCATCTAATTATCCCTTTAATATATCAAAATATCAAGATTTTTGCCTTCAAGCTGTTCCTATTGAACCAAATGGTGATCCTTATTTGTTATCTGCCACAACGGGTACTTGCTTTACTTGTTCCACAGGACTAGCACCCTGTCTCCTTTCCCCAGTATTAGCAGCAGACCCGGGTATTTGTGTCCTAGTGCATGTTATTCCTCAAGTGTACCTGTGTTCTGGTGAAGGAGGTAGGGATAACTTTGGAATTTCTGGATGAGCTAAAAGAGCCCCAATGTCAGTCCCACTGTTAACGGTGCTTGGGATTATGGGATTAGCTGCAGTCGGGTCAGTTGCTTTAATACAAGGAAACTTAAACTATCAGACTCTTTGTCAGCAAATTGCTTTAGATATACAGGGATAAAAATACCATGTTTCCCATTTAGAAAGATCCTTACACTCCCTTGTAGAAGTGTGTTGCCAAACCGCCGACGGCTTGACTTGCTCCTTTTGAAACAAGGAGTGTTGTGCATGGCATTAGGAGAAACTTGTTTTATGCAAACCATTCAGGAATCATTAAAGATAGTTTAGCCCTGGTTAGGAAAAGATTAGAGGAAAGAGTCAAGAAAAGAAATGAAGAAACCAATTGGTTTGAAAAGCTACTTAATTGGGCAACCTGGCGAACCACCCTAGTAACGCCCCTAGCCGGACCCCTAATCCTCCTCCTGCTAAACCTCACGTTTGGACCAATAATAACCAATAAGCTAGTGGCAGTCCTCACACAGAAAGTACAAACCATAAAACTCTTAGTGCTGAGCCCACCATACACTGGGCTGGCTACCGCAGATTCAATGATTTGAACTCGGCTAAGAAGAGGAGGGAATGTAGCAGCTCTGGGCAAAGCTTAAACAGCCTTGACAAGAGAAGTCATTTTGAGCTGATAGAAGCCATTATGAACAGTAAATAAACTAGCTATGAACTGTCAACGAACTAGCTGATATTGGGGAGGTAGGCTGTGCAGACATAGCCCAAGGGAACGTACAGAAGGAAAGACCAGAGCATGTAATGTTCAACTAAGAATGGCTAACTGCAACACCCTGCTTCTCTACTCTACCTGCTTGCACACCTGCACATTGCAAAAGTATAAAAACCTTTGGAAAATTAGACTGGGGGCCACTCAGTCTCCTCTCAAGAGAGCTGACAGTCTCTGCGCAGAAAATAAAACTTGTTCTGTTGAACTTGCCCGCGGTCTGGGTGGCTTTCTTTCTGGGAAGAGACAGTAGCTACAACAGACACAGGTGGCGCCATTCTGCCTGGGAGTGGAGTCATGTGGCTGGGAAAATGGAAGCCGCAGATTGTGGCCTAGCCGAAAGCCAGCCTGGAGCCAACCACCCAGCCAGAGACCTGCCCAAACCAACAGGGTAGATGTGGGCGCTCCCAGCCATCTTGCTTGGCGGAGCCGCAGCACACCACTGTGTCCCAGTCTTGGTGCAACAGACTCCATTTAGAGGCCTGCACCTCCATCTTAGCTCTCAAGACTGACCCCTAACCGACCTGACCTCCCCTCCCCTGCTCTACCCCAAATTCCTGGAACCAGCTCGTCCCAAAGCCAGAATGTTTTCTGAATATATGGTCACTCCAACCCTCCCTCACATATAGATAAGATTAACGACCCCTCTGAAGCACCTATGTGTGCAGATCCTCCCCAGCCATGATCGAAATACTCTACGGACAACCTTTTCTTTTCTCGCCTCTTCCTGCAACTGATTGCCCTCCGCTAGCTTCGTACCTTCCATACTTGTCCTTGCTCCGCAACCTTCTTAGACAACACGAAAACTCCCCCATCCCTGAACCATCTCCGACCACTGCTGATCACCAAAAACCAGTGCATCCTGGAAATGCTGTGTTAATTAAATCCCTAGCACCCAGACCCTTAGCACCCCGGTGGGAAGGCCCTTACACCGTAGTGCTCACCACTCCCTTGGCAGTCAAGGGTCTTGGAATAGATTCCTGGGTACATTTGTCCCAAGTCAAGGCAGCAGTGAACTCTGACCATGGCTCCCAGTGGTCTGGCTCAGTCTACTGGTCCTATGTCTCTCCACCTCACTCGCCTCACCAAGCCAGCCAGCTAAACCTAATATAATTTCCCCTTTTGCTGGCGATTTTACTTGACTGAAAACTATACCAATTACGCCCGCACTAAGCGTTATGATTATTTGCTGGCCACCGCTGACTGCCCACCCACAGGGTGCAGAACACCCATATACTTAAATTTCACTGACTTTAAGCGGCATCAAGGAAAAGCTGATCCCATCATTTGCTACCTGTATGACCAGAAGGCAACTACCCAATGTGCAAAAAGGTGAATACAGAAAAATGTAGGGTGTCCTTGGTCTTCCTGCCAGATACTTTACCTTTCCCTTTGTCCCCAGGGATGATTCTACTACCATCAATCTAAATACACTCTCACAATCCCAGACCCCTGGGATAGCCGCTGGACACCTCTGGTTCCAGGAGCGTGGTACGCCACTCGCCGAGAGAAATTTCCAGACGCCAAACTCTATGTATGGAGGTCGCTACTCCAGGTCCAATCCACCATCCACTGTAATATTCAGATCCAAGACCTTCAACTCACTAAGCAAATTTCTAAACCTTCTGAGTCTCCCTTCTCCCAGCTTACCCTGCTACAGCAGGGACTGGCCATCGCCACTTTGCTGGACTAGGCAACCTCTCCACCTGCTGCATGTGTGCAGCCCTAGAACGCCCTCCTCTGGTAGCAGTACCAGGTCCTGCCCTGTCATTTTCATCCAACGTAAAGACCACAAAACCCATAACCATCCCCAATATTCCTCTGTACATCCAACCAGAAAACACTCAAGTGCCCTTTTGCTACTCCAATCCATCGACACAGACATGTAATGTCACCCAAATCCCCTCCAAACCGCTAACAGCGCCAGAAAAAAATTTTCTTTTGGTGCAACTATACACTAAGCATTTAAACATCAGTTCTACCTTACCCTTTTGTGCCTGCCCGTCACTCTGGTTCCGCAGCTCACTACATACACTCCGGCTGAGGTCCAGGACAAATACATCCAGGTATACAGTCGCCAAACTAAAAGAGCAGTTTTTCTTCCGATAGCAGTGAGAATCTCCTTAGCCTCAGCAGCAGGTGCAGTAGGACTCAGCGGCGGGACCCTTAGACCCTCTATCACCACAGCAGACAAGTTATCCACACGCTTCCAGCTGGCAGTCGATGCCTCTGCCAAATCTCTAGCCTCCCTGCAGAAACAAACAACCTCTGTTGCCCAAGTTGCCTTGCAGAGCCGTTGCACTTTAGACCTCATCACTGCTGAAAAAGGAGGAACCTGCTTATTCCTCCAGGAGGAATGCCGTTATTACATCAATAAGCTGGGAATTGTGGAAACTAGAGTCCAGACCCTCAACAAGCTAAACCGTGAGCTGCAAAACAACAGATTCAGAAGAGACGGATCCTCTTCCTGGTGGAACTCTTCTCTGTACTCCTTCCTAGCCCCCATACTAGAACCCATAATTTTAGTAGTAATTTTGCTCTTAATTGCTCCTTGTCTCATTCAGCTCCTGCAAAGTCGACTCCGCGAAATCACCCGTATAGCAGTCCACCAGCAACAACAACCTCTCCACCCTGTGCCAGGCCGCAACTCCCAGTACTCTGCCTGGAAAAGCCCCTCCCCTTGCTCTTCGCCCACTACCCACAGGAAGCAGTTACAGAAATGGACTAATGTTGTCCCTTTTCCCTATAGGGTCAGTCTAAAACGTCCTGTCTTGGCACAACAGACTCCATTTTAGCTCTCAAGACTGACCCCTAACTGACCTCCCCTCCTCTGCTCAACCCCAAATTCCTGGAACCAGCTCCTCCCAAAGCCAGAAGGTTTTCTGAAGATATGGTCACTCCACGCGTCCCTGACATATATAGGTAAGATTAACGACCTTCTCCCTTCGGAAGCACCTGTGTGCGCAGATCCAAACCCCCCCCCCCAAGCTATGATTCTCCCCAGCTGTGCCTGCCAGCAGTGGGCATAAAAACGCCGCCAGGATTTTTTCCCTGGCGTGGCTTCAATAGCTCAATACCCTGTGTTGCTGAACCCGCCACAAGTTCGCAATAAAGCCTGCTTCTAAAACTTAATTAATTGGGTCTTTGATTCTGTTTTCGAGTCCAAATAAACTTTTACACTGAGCCTCGAGAAGGCTTTGGGAGTCAAAATACTCCCAGCCTCCAGGCAGCAGCGTCCCAGCCCCCTCCCAAATGCAGCCCGGGAAGGCAGGCACAGAGAGGCACATCAAGTCCCGCACACCAGCAAGGAACGGCGCAAAGACCGACACCAGCAAGAAACGGCGCAAAGACAGACACCAGCAAGAAACGGCGCAAAGACAGACACCAGCAAGGAACGGCGCAAAGACCGACACCAGCAAGAAACGGCGCAAAGACCGACACCAGCAAGAAACGGCGCAAAGACCGACACCAGCAAGAAATGGCCCAAAGTCCGACACCAGCAAGAAACGGCGCAAAGACCGACACCAGCAAGAAACGGCGCAAAGACCAACACCAGCAAGAAACGGCGCAAAGACCGACACCAGCAGGAAACGGCGCAAAGACCGACACCAGCAAGAAATGGCGCAAAGACCGACACAAAAGGCTGGGGCTGCGGCAATACGCTACAAGCGTCCCCAGGGGCCTCCACCGTATTGGGTGGGGCGCCACTTGGATTGGCTCACCTAGGCCAGGTGAACTCAACCCAACAATTCTCCCAAGGGTGGTGAGGTGAAAGGAGCCCAGAGGGGCCCACAACCCGTGAGACCAGCATGGGAAGGCCCACTCCTGGGGCCGGCTTACCTCATAGCTTCCAGTCACACAGCACCGCTTCTGTTGGACCTCACCTGGGGCAGGTGTGCCTCGGTCCGTGGCTCCACCCAGAAACAGCTCACGCCGAGGCCTGGTTTGGGATCCTCTTGAGTTTTATGAGCGGTTAGGGAGGCGTGGTCGATGACGTAGTTCGACCTCATTGGCTGTATTGTTGAATTGAATTCACCTGGCCTAGGTGAGCCAATGCAGGTACAGGCGTAGCTCCCCCTGCTGGCTGGAAACCTGAACTTCTGAGCATGCAGTGAGCCTCTACTTCATGAGCCGGTAGCTCAGACCTCTGAGCTTGTGTAATGGGCCTGCCAGTCCCTATGCTAGCTCCCTAACAGGTTTTCCAGCCAAAGGTCTGCCTTCTGGGGCTGTTCTACAGAAAGCACTTGGTTCCTGACCCCTACGCATTCGGGGTGGTGGATGCCCTTGCTTCCATGCTTGCTTCTATGTAATTCTGGAATGGTCCTTGTTTCACACGGTCGGCGAGGTCAGGAATTCTGGACTGGTTGTTGGCCACCAGGCACAAAATAAATAGCCAACGGATTGAAATCTCAACCCCTATATTGGTTTATTATGGACCACACAGACTTGTCTTCTGGAACTTCCCTCCTCAATTTCTGAACCCTTGAACTCCTTGCCACCTCTACGTGGAAAACAAGGATTCCAAACTCCGATCACCACATCTGCCTGCCCCCCCCAGTCCCTCTGTGGTCCCCCTTGTCTTCCAGAGGTGCATTGTCAACCAGCAAAGTCGGGCCTCTCCATTTCTCAGAAGCTGCAGATTGTTACGTGACATCACCCTGTGTTTAAATGTTAGTGATTATGCTATCTAAAAAACAAATCTGAGCCAACTGGGGACAAACAAAACTCATTTCAAACACCAGCTCTGTCTCCCATAAGGTCCCGTGTACAACTGCTACAACACAACAGTGGGTCCTGCTGGGTCTCCACTAGCATCTGGGAGGAAGGCTATTTATTACCGGGAATCCTACCTTGGTCCCTTGGTGTTAATTGCAGACTCACTGGGTGACGGATTGTATCTGACACGCACCATGTTTCCCGCAGCAAACACAACACTTTGTCAAACTCCGTTTGGTATTGCTCCATCCCTCCATCATTCTCCCTAATGACAAAAATAATTAACACATTCATATAAAAGCACAGGATGAGGAGAGCTTTAATTTATTCATCTAGTTCAGGGTCATCCCTGTTATCAATATATGACAAGTTAATGTCATATATTAATTAAAAAGCAACAGTGAAGCAATTTAGGAAACTGAGGGATTGTCATGGGTCCTGGTTGTGACAGCATGTTTTGGGCATCATGGAAGATTACAGATTTGCCTTCTGTGGTATCTCATATCCATCATCCAAAAACTACCTGCTCTTAAGGGTAGAGAGAGCGACCTTGTCTTTGAAAAAGGTGCCTGGGTCTCTTTTCCGGTTGCCGCAGCGCTAGGAACCATGAGTACCAAAGTCTCTCGCGACACCCTCTACGAGGCGGTGCGGGAAGTCCTGCACAGGAACCAGCGCAAGCGCCGGAAGTTTTTGGAGACGGTGGAGCTGCAGAGCAGCCTGAAGAACTACGACCCTCAGAAGGACAAACGCTCGTCAGGCTTAAGTCCACCCCGCGCCCCAAGTTCTCAGTGTGTGTCCTTGGGGACCAGCAGCACTGCGACAAGCGAAGGCCGTGGAGATCCCTCACATGGACATCGAGGCGCTCAAGAAGCTCAACAAGAATAAGAAGTTGGTCAAAAAGCTGGCCAAGAAGTATGATGCCTTTATGGGCTCAGAGACCCTGATCAAGCAGATTCCTCGAATTCTGGGCCCGGGCCTGAACAAGGCCGGGAAATTCCCTTCCCTGCTGACCCACAATGAGAACATGGTGGCCAAGGTCGACGAGGTGAAGTCCACCTTCAAGTTCCAGATGAAGAAGGTGCTGTGTCTGGCAGTGGCAGTTGGCCATGTGAAGATGACAGATGATGAACTCGTGTACAACATCCACTTGGCTGTCAACTTTTTGGTTTCGCTGCTGAAGAAGAATTGGCAGAATATCCGTGCTTTGTACATTAAGAGCACCGTGGGGAAACCCCAGCGCCTGTACTAAGCTACGGTTCAATAAACTTTATTGTTCCTGTTAAAAAAAAAAGAAAGAAAGAAAAAAGTACCTGGGTTTGGTAGCTGCTCACAGGATGGCAGGTGTAACGTATTATGAGAATTTAACAAGGCTCTGAGTAGACGGTTATTGGAAGTTCTGGCTGGAGGGCAAGGCCATGACTCCTGAAAGATTCTGGATCCAAAAGTCAAGTCAGAACTGGATGCCACAGACTTTCTCAATCCAGCCCACTTTGCCCCTCCCCTAAGGCCAATACATTTCTTTTTTTTTTTCTTTCATTCTTTATTTATTTATTTTAATCGTTTTATTGGGGCTCATAAGGCTCTTATCACAATCTGTACATACATCAATTGAGCAAAGCACCCTTATACATTCGGGCACTAGGACTTTGTAGGTTACCTAGCGGGCACTTGCACTATCTAGGTTACCTAGCGGGCACTTGGACTATGTAGGTTAATTAGCGGGCACTTGGACTATCTAGGTTACCGAACGGGCATTTGGACTATGTAGGTTGCCTAGCGGGCACTTGGACTTCTAGGTTAACGAATGGGCACTTGGACTATGTATGTTGCATAGCGGGCAATTGGATTATCTAGGTTAGGTAACGGGCACTTGGACTATATAGGTTACCTAGCGGGAACTTGGACTATGTAGGTTCCCTAGCGGGCACTTGGACTATATAGGTTAACTAGCGGGCCCTTGGACTATGTAGGTTAACTAGCGTGCACTTGGACGATCTAGGTTAACTAGCGAGTACTTGGACTATCTACGTTAACTAGCGGGCCCTTGGACTATGTAGATTCCCTAGCGGGCACTTGGATTCTGTATGTTCCCAACGGACACTTGAACTATGTAGGTTCCCTAGCAGGCACTTGGACTATGTAGGTTCCAGAGGGGGCACTTGGACTATGTAAGTTAACTACCGGGCACTTGGACTATATAGGTTAACTAGCGGGCCCTTGGACTATCTAGGTTACCTAGCAGGCACTTGGACTATGTAGGTTAAGTAACGGGCACATGCATTATCTAGGTTACCTAGCGGGCACTTGGACTATCTATGTTAACTAGTGGGCACTTGGACTATCTATGTTAACTACCGGCCACTTGGACTATGTAGGTTAACTAGGGGACACTTGCACTATGTAGGTTACCTAGCAGCACTTGGACTATGTAGGTTAACTAGCGTGCATATGGACTATGTAGGTTAAGTAGAGGACACTTAGACGATCTAGGTTAACTAGTGGGCCCTTGGACTATGTAGGTTAACGAACGGGCATTTGGACTATGTAGGTTACCTAGAAGACACTTGGACTGTCTAGCTTACCTAGCGGGCACTTGGCTATCTAGCTTAACGAACGGGCACTTGGACTATCTAGGTTGCCTAGCGGGCATTTGGACTATGTAAGTTACCTAGCGGGCACTTGGACTATCTAGGTTACCTAGCGGGCACTTGGACTATATAGTTTAACTAGCGGGTACTTGGACTATGTATGTTGCATAGCGGGCAATTGGACTATCTAAGTTAGGTAACGGGCACTTGGACTATATAGGTTACCTAGCGGACCCTTTGACTATGTAGGTTACCTAGCGGGCACTTGGACTATCTAGGTTACCTAACGGGAACTTGGACTTTGTAGGTTAACTAGCGGACACTTGGACGATCTAGGTTAACTAGCGGGCACTTGGAATATCTAGGTTAACTAGCGGGCCCTAGGACTATGTAGGTTAACTAGCGGGCACTTGGACTATCTAGGTTAACTAGCGGGTTCTTGGACTATGTAGGTTAACTAGCGGGCACTTGGACTATCTAGGTTAACTAGCTGACCTTGGACTATGTAGGTTAACTAGCGGGCACTTGGACTATCTAGGTTAACTAGCTGACCTTGGACTATGTAAGTTAACTAGCGGGCACTTGGACTATCTAGGTTAACTAGCGGGCACTTGCACAATGCAGGTTCCCTAGCGGGCACTTTGAATATGTAGGTTCCCTAGCGGGCAATTGGACTATATAGGTTCCCTGCGGGCACTTGGACTATCTAGTTTCCCTAACGGGCACTTGGAATATGTAGGTTCCCTATCGGGCACTTGGACTATGTAGGTTCCTCTGCGGGCACTTGGACTATGTAGGTTCCCTATCAGGCACTGGGACTATGTAGGTTAACTAGCGGGCCCTTGAACTATGTAGATTAACTAGCGGCAATTGGACTATCTACGTTAACTAGCGGGCCCTTGGACTATGTAGATTCCCGAGCGGGCACTTGGACTACATAGGTACCCTAGCGGGCACTTAGACTCTGTATGTTCCCTAGCGGGCACTTGGACTATATATGTTCCTTATGGACACTTGAAATATGTAAGTTAACTACCGGGCACTTGGACTATGTAGGTTAACTAGCGGGCCCGTAGACTATCTAGGTTACCTAGCGGGCACTTGGACTATGTAGGTTAACTACGGGGCACTTGCACTATCTAGGTTACCTAGCGGGCACTTGGACTATGTACGTTCCCTAGAGGGCACTTGGACTATCTATGTTAAATAGCAGGCACTTGGACTATGTACGTTAACTAGGGGACACTTGCACTATGTAGGTTACCTAGCGGCACTTGGACTATCTAGGTTAACTAGCGGGCACTTGTACAATGCAGGTTCCCTAGCGGGCACTTTGACTATGTAGGTTCCCTAGAGGGCACATGGACTATATAGGTTCCCTACGGGCACTTGGACTATCTAGGTTCCCTAACGGGCACTTGGAATATGTAGGTTCCCTATCGGGCACATGGACTATATAGGTTCCTCAGCGGGCACTTGGACTTTGTAGGTTCCCTATCGGGCATTGGACTATGTAGGTTAACTAGCAGGACCTTGGACTATCTAGGTTACCTAGCGGGCACTTGAACTATGTACATACCCTAGCGGGCACTTGGACTATCTAGGTTACCTAGCGGGCACTTGGACTATGTACGTCCCCTAGCGGGCACTTAGACTATCTAGTTTAACTAGCGGGCACTTGGATTATCTAGGTTAACTAGCGGGCACTTGGACTATGTAGGTTCCCTAGCGGGCACTTGGACTATGGAGGTTCCCTAGCGGGCACTTGGACTATATAGGTTAACTACTATGTAGGTTAAGTAGCGTGCACTTGGACGATCTAGGTTAACTAGCGGGTACTTGGACTATCTACGTTAACTAGCGGGCCCTTGGACTATGTAGATTCCCTAGCGGGAACTTGGATTCTGTATGTTCCCAACGGACACTTGAACTATGTAGGTTCCCTAGCAGGCACTTGGACTATGTAGGTCCCAGAGGGGGCACTTGGACTATGTAAGTTAACTACCGGGCACTTGGACTATATAGGTTAACTAGCGGGCCCTTGGACTATCTAGGTTACCTAGCAGGCACTTGGACTATGTAGGTTAAGTACCGGGCACATGCACTATCTAGGTTACCTAGCGGGCACTTGGACTATCTATGTTAACTACCGGCCACTTGGACTATGTAGGTTAACTAGGGGACACTTGCACTATGTAGGTTACCTAGCAGCACTTGGACTATGTAGGTTAACTAGCGTGCATATGGACTATGTAGGTTAAGTAGAGGACACTTAGACGATCTAGGTTAACTAGTGGGCCCTTGGACTATGTAGGTTAACGAACGGGCATTTGGACTATGTAGGTTACCTAGAAGACACTTGGACTGTCTAGCTTACCTAGCGGGCACTTGGCTATCTAGCTTAACGAACGGGCACTTGGACTATCTAGGTTGCCTAGCGGGCATTTGGACTATGTAAGTTACCTAGCGGGCACTTGGACTATCTAGGTTACCTAGCGGGCACTTGGACTATGTAGTTTAACTAGCGGGTACTTGGACTATGTATGTTGCATAGCGGGCAATTGGACTATCTAAGTTAGGTAACGGGCACTTGGACTATATAGGTTACCTAGCGGACCCTTTGACTATGTAGGTTACCTAGCGGGTACTTGGACTATCTAGGTTACCTAACGGGAACTTGGACTATGTAGGTAAACTAGCGGACACTTGGACGATCTAGGTTAACTAGCGGGCACTTGGAATATCTAGGTTAACTAGCGGGCCCTAGGACTATGTAGGTTAACTAGCGGGCACTTGGACTATCTAGGTTAACTAGCTGACCTTGGACTATGTAGGTTAACTAGCGGGCACTTGGACTATCTAGGTTAACTAGCTGACCTTGGACTATGTAAGTTAACTAGCGGGCACTTGGACTATCTAGGTTAACTAGCGGGCACTTGCACAATGCAGGTTCCCTAGCGGGCACTTTGACTCTGTAGGTTCCCTAGTGGGCACTTGGACTATATAGGTTCCCTGCGGGCACTTGGACTATCTAGTTTCCCTAACGTGCACTTGGAATATGTAGGTTCCCTATCGGGCACTTGGACTATGTAGGTTCCTCTGCGGGCACTTGGACTATGTAGGTTCCCTATCAGGCACTGGGACTATGTAGGATAACTAGCGGGCCCTTGAACTATGTAGATTAACTAGCGGCAATTGGACTATCTACGTTAACTAGCGGGCCCTTGGACTATGTAGATTCCCGAGCGGGCACTTGGACTACATAGGTACCCTAGCGGGCACTTAGACTCTGTATGTTCCCTAGCGGGCACTTGGACTATATATGTTCCTTATGCACACTTGAACTATGTAAGTTAACTACCGGGCACTTGGACTATGTAGGTTAACTAGCGGGCCCGTAGACTATCTAGGTTACCTAGCGGGCACTTGGACTATGTAGGTTAACTACCGGGCACTTGCACTATCTAGGTTACCTAGCGGGCACTTGGACTATGTACGTTCCCTAGAGGGCACTTGGACTATCTATGTTAAATAGCGGGCACTTGGACTATGTACGTTAACTATGGGACACTTGCACTATGTAGGTTACCTAGCGGCACTTGGACTATCTAGGTTAACTAGCGGGCACATGTACAATGCAGGTTACCTAGCGGGCACTTTGACTATTTAGGTTCCCTAGAGGGCACTTGCACTATATAGGTTCCCTACGGGCACTTGGACTATCTAGGTTCCCTAACGGGCACTTGGAATATGTAGGTTCCCTATCGGGCACTTGGACTATATAGGTTCCTCAGCGGGCACTTGGACTTTGTAGGTTCCCTATCGGGCATTGGACTATGTAGGTTAACTAGCAGGACCTTGGATTATCTAGGTTACCTAGCAGGCACTTGGACTATGTAGGTTAACTAGCGCACACTTGGACAATATAGGTTACCTAGCGGGCACTTAAACTATGTACATACCCTAGCGGGCACTTGGACTATCTAGGTTACCTAGCGGGCACTTGGACTATGTACGTCCCCTAGCGGGCACTTAGACTATCTAGGTTAACTAGCGGGCACTAGGATTATCTAGGTTAATTAGCGGGCACTTGGACTATGTAGGTTCCCTAGCGGGCACTTGGACTATGTAGGTTCCCTAGCGGGCACTTGGACTATAGAGGTTCCCTAGCGGGCACTTGGACTATATAGGTTAACTACTATGTAGGTTAACTAGCGTGCACTTGGACGATCTAGGTTAACTAGCGGGTACTTGGACTATCTACGTTAACTAGCGGGCCCTTGGACTATGTAGATTCCCTCGCGGGAACTTGGATTCTGTATGTTCCCTACAGACATTTGAACTATGTAGGTTCCCTAGCAGGCACTTGGACTATGTAGGTTGCAGAGGGGGCACTTGGACTATGTAAGTTAACTACCGGGCACTTGGACTATGTAGGTTAACTTGCGGGCCCTTGGACTATCTAGGTTACCTAGCGGGCACTTGGACGATGTAGGTTAACTACCGGGCACATGCACTATCTAGGTTACCTAGCGGGCACTTGGATTATGTATGTTCCCTAGCGGGCACTTGGACTATCTATGTTAACTAGCGGGCACTTGGACTATCTAGGTTAATTAGCGGGCACTTTTACAATGCAGGTTCCCTAGCGGGCACATTGACTATGTAGGATAACTAGCGGGTTCTTGGACTATGTAGGTTAACTAGCGGGCACGTGGACTATCTAGGTTAACTAGCTGACCTTGGACTATGTAGGTTAACTAGCGGGCACTTGGACTATCTAGGTTAACTAGCTGACCTTGGACTATGTAAGTTAACTAGAGGGCACTTGGATTATCTAGGTTAACTAGCGGGCACTTGCACAATGCAGGTTTCCTAGCGGGCACTTTGACTATGTAGGTTCCCTAGCGGGCACTTGGACTATCTAGGTTCCCTAACGGGCACTTGGAATATGTAGGGTCCCTATCGGGCACTTGGACTATGTAGGTTACCTATCAGGCACTTGGACTATGTAGGTTAACTAGCGGGCCCTTGAACTATGTAGATTAACTAGCGGCACTTGGACTATCTACGTTAACTAGCGGGCCCTTGTACTATGTAGATTCCCTAGCGGGCACTTGGACTACATAGGTTCCCTAGCGGGCAGTTAGACTCTGTATATTCCCTAGCGGGCACTTGGACTATGTAGTTTAACTCCCAGCACTTGCACTATCTAGGTTACCTAGCGGGCACTTGGACTATGTACGTTAACTAGGGGACACTTGCACTATGTAGGTTACCCAGCGGCACGTGGACTATCTAGGTTAACTAGCGGGCACTTGGACTATCTGGGTTAACTAGCGTGCACTTGGACTATGTAGGTTCCTTAGCGGGCACTTGGACTATCTAGTTTACCTAGCGGGCACTTGGACTATTTAGGTTAACTAGCGGGCCCTTGGACTATCTAGGTTACATAGCTGGAACTTGGACTATATAGGTTACCTTGCGGGCACTTGGACTATGTAGGTTAACCAAAGACACTTGGACGATCTAGGTTAAATAGTGGGCCTTGGGCTATGTAGGTTAACGAACGGGCATTTGGACTATGTAAGTTACCTAGCAGGCACTTGGACTGTCTAGGTTACCTAGCGGGCACTTGGACTATCTAGGTTAACGAACGGGCACTTGGACTATGTAGGTTAACTAGCGGGCACTTGGACTATGTAGGTTACCTAGCGGGCACTTGCACTATCTAGGTTACCTAGCGGGCACTTGGACTATGTAGGTTAATTAGCGGGCACTTGGATTATCTAGGTTACCGAACGGGCATTTGGACTATGTAGGTTACCTATCGGGCACTTGGACTTCTAGGTTAACGAATGGGCACTTGGACTATGTCTGTTGCATAGCGGGCAATTGGATTATCTAGGTTAGGTAACGGGCACTTGGACTATCTAGGTTACCTAGCGGGAACTTGGACTATGTAGGTTACCTAGCGGGCACTTGGACTATCTAGGTTACCTAATGGGCACTTGGACTATCTTGGTTTCTTAGCGGGCACTTGAACTATCTAGGTTACGTAGAGGGCCCTTGGACTATGTAGGTTACCTAGCGGGCACTTGGATTATCTAGGTTAACGAAAGGGCACTTGGACTATGTAGGTTACCTAGCGGGCACTTGGATTATCTAGGTTAGATAACAGGAACTTGGAATATCTAGGTTAACTAGCAGGCCCTTGGACTATGTAGGTTAACTAGTGGGCACTTGGACTATCTAGGTTAACTAGCAGGTTCTTGGACTATGTAGTTTAACTAGCGGGCACTTGGACTATCTAGGTTAACTAGTTGACCTTGGACTATGTAGGTTAACTATCGGGCACTTCGACAATCTAGGTTAACTAGCGGGCACTTGGACTATCTAGGTTAACTAGCGGGCACTTGCACAATGCAGGATCCCTAGCGGGCACTTTAACAATGTAGGTTCCCTAGCGGGTACTTCGACTATCTAGGTTAACTAGCGGGCACTTGGACTATCTAGGTTAACTAGCTGACCTTGTACTATGTAGGTTAACTAGCGGGCACTTGGACTATCTAGGTTAACTAGCTGACCTTGGACTATGTAAGTTAACTAGCGGGCACTTGGTTTATCTAGGTTAACTAGCGGGCACTTGCACAATGCAGGTTTCCTAGCGGGCACTTTGACTATGTAGGTTCCCTAGCGGGCACTTGGACTATCTAGGTTCCCTAATGGGCACTTGGAATATGTAGGTTCCCTATCGGGCACTTGGACTATGTAGGTTCCTCTGCGGGCACTTGGACTATGTAGGTTCCCTATCAGGCACTTGGACTATGTAGGTTAACTAGCGGGCCCTTGAACTATGTAGATTAACTAGCGGCACTTGGACTATCTACGTTAACTAGCGGGCCCTTGTACTATGTAGATTCCCTAGCGGGCACTTGGACTACATAGGTTCTCTAGCGGGCAGTTAGACTCTGTATATTCCCTAGCGGGCACGTGGACTATGTAGTTTAACTCCCAGCACTTGCACTATCTAGGTTACCTAGCGGGCACTTGGACTATGTACGTTAACTAGGGGCACTTGCACTATGTAGGTTACCCAGCGGCACTTGGACTATCTAGTTTAACTAGCGGGCACTGGGACTATCTGGGTTAACTAGCGTGCACTTGGACTATGTAGGTTCCTTAGCGTGCACTTGGACTATGTAGGTTCCGTAGCGGGCACTTGGACTATTTAGGTTAACTAGCGGGCCCTTGGACTATCTAGGTTACATAGCTGGAACTTGGACTATATAGGTTACCTTGCGGGCACTTGGACTATGTAGGTTAACCAAAGACACTTGGACGATCTAGATTAAATAGTGGGCCTTGGTCTATGTAGGTTAACGAACGGGCATTTGGACTATGTAAGTTACCTAGCAGGCACTTGGACTGTCTAGGTTACCTAGCGGGCACTTGGACTATCTAGGTTAACGAACGGGCACTTGGACTATGTAGGTTAACTAGCGGGCACTTGGACTATGTAGGTTACCTAGCGGGCACTTGCACTATCTAGGTTACCTAGCGGGCACTTGGACTATGTAGGTTAATTAGCGGGCACTTGGACTATCTAGGTTACCGAACGGGCATTTGGACTATGTAGGTGACCTAACGGGCACTTGGACTTCTAGGTTAACGAATGGGCACTTGGACTATGTATGCTGCATAGCGGGCAATTGGATTATCTAGGTTAGGTAACGGGCACTTGGACTATCTAGGTTACCTAGCGGGAACTTGGACTATGTAGGTTACCTAGCGGGCACTTGGACTATCTAGGTTACCTAACGGGCACTTGGACTATCTTGGTTTCTTAGCGGGCACTTGGACTATATAGGTTACCTAGCGGGCCCTTGGACTATGTAGGTTACCTAGCGGGCATTTGGATTATCTAGGTTAGATAACAGGAACTTGGAATATCGAGGTTAACTAGCAGGCCCTTGGACTATGTAGGTTAACTAGCGGGCACTTGGACTATCTAGGTTAACTAGCAGGTTCTTGGACTATGTAGTTTAACTAGCGGGCACTTGGACTATCTAGGTTAACTAGCTGACCTTGGACTATGTAGGTTAACTATCGGGCACTTCGACAATCTAGGTTAACTAGCGGGCACTTGGACTATCTAGGTTAACTAGCAGGCACATGCACAATGCAGAATCCCTAGCGGGCACTTTAACAATGTAGGTTCCCTAGCGGGTACTTCGACTATCTAGGTTAACTAGCGGGCACTTGGACTATCTAGGTTAATTAGCGAGCACTTTTACAATGCAGGTTCCCTAGCGGGCACTTTGACTATGTAGGTTCCCTAGAGGGCACTTGGACTATATAGGTTCCCTACGGGCACTTGGACTATCTAGGTTCCCTAACGAGCACTTGGAATATGTAGGTTCCCTATCGGGGACTTGGACTATATAGGTTCCTCAGCGGGTACGTGGACTTTGTAGGTTCCCTATCGGGCATTGGACTATGTAGGTTATCTAGCAGGACCTTGGACTATCTAGGTTACCTAGCGGGCACTTGGACTATGTAGGTTAACTAGCGCACACTTGGACAATCTAGGTTACCTAGCGGGCACTTGAACTATGTACATAGCCTAGCGGGCACTTGGACTATCTAGGTTACCTAGCGGGCACTTGTTCTATGTACGTCCCCTAGCGGGCACTTTGGACTATCTAGGTTAACTAGAGGGCCCTTGGACTATGTAAGTTTAACTAGCGGGCAGCTGGATTATCTAGGTTAACCAGCGGGCCCTTAGACGATCTAGGTTAACTAGCGGGCACTTGGACTATCTAGGTTAACTCGCGGGCACTTGGACTATCTAGATTAACTAGCGGGCCCTTGGACTATGTAGGTTTACTAGCGGACACTTGGACTATCTAGGTTAACTAGCGGGCACTTGGACTATGTAGGTTAACTAGCGGGCCCTTGGACTATGTAGGTTTACTAGCGGACACTTGGACTATCTAGGTTAACTAGCGGGCACTTGGACTATGTAGGTTAACTAGCGGACACTTCGACTATCTAGGTTAGCTAACGGGCAATTGGACTATCTAGGTTAACTAGAAGGCACTTGGACTATCAAGGTTAACTAGCGGGCCTTTGTACTAGGTAGGTTACCAGCGGGCACTTGGACTATCTAGGTTAACGAACGTGCATTTGGACTATGTAGGTAACCTAGCGGGCACTTGGACTGTCTAGGTTACCTAGCAGGCACTTGGCCTATCTACGTTAACGTACGGGCACTTGGACTATGTAGGTTAACTAGCGGACACTTCGACTATCTAGGTTAGCTAACGGGCAATTGGACTATCTAGGTTACCTAGCGGGCACTTGGACTATGTAGGTTCCCTAGCGGGCACTTGGACTATTTAGGTTACCTAGCAGGCACTTTGACTATCTAGGTTAACGAACGTGCACTTGGACTATGTAGGTAACCTAGCGGGCACTTGGACTGTCTAGGTTACCTAGCAGGCACTTGGCCTATCTACGTTAACGAACGGGCACTTGGACTATGTAGGTTAACTAGCGGACACTTCGACTATCTAGGTTAGCTAACGGGCAATTGGACTATCTAGGTTACCTAGCGGGCACTTGGACTATGTAGGTTGCCTAGAGAGCACTTGGGACTATGTAGGTTCCCTAGCGAGCACTTGGACTATGTAGGTTCCCTATGGGGTACTTGGACTGTCTAGGTTAACTAGGGGGCAATTGGACAGTCTAGGTTACCTAGTGGGCACTTGGACTATGTAGTTTACCTAGGAGGCACTTGGACTATGTTGATAAACTAGCGGGCACTTGGACTATCTTGGTTACCTAGCGGGCACTTGGACTATGTACGTTCCCTAGCGGGCACTTGGGCTATCTACGTTACCTAGCGGGCACTTGGACTATGTAGGTTAACGAACGGGCACTTGGACTATGTAGGTAACCTAATGGTCACTTGGACTGTCTAGGTTACCTAGCGGGAACTTGGACTATGTAGGTTAACTAGCGGGTACTTGGACTATCAAGGTTAACTAGCGGGCCCTTGCTCTATGTAGGTTAACTAGCAGGCCTTTGGACTATGTAAGTTAACTAGAGGGCCCTTTGATGATCCTGGTTAACTAGCGGCACTTGGACTATCTAGGTTAACTAGCGGGCACTTGGACTATCTAGGTTAACTAGCGGGCACTTGGACTATGTAGGTTGCCTAGCGGCCACTTGGACTATATAGGGTTAACTAGCGGGCCTTTGGACTATGTAGGTTAACTAGCGTGCACTTGGACGATCTTGGTTAACTAGCGAGTACTTGGACTATCTACGTTAACTAGCGGGCCCTTGGACTATGTAGATTCCCTAGCGGGCACTTGGATTCTGTATGTTCCCAACGGACACTTGAACTATGTAGGTTCCCTAGCAGGCACTTGGACTATGTAAGTTAACTACCGGGCACTTGGACTATATAGGTTAACTAGCGGGCCCTTGGACTATCTAGGTTACCTAGCAGGCACTTGGACTATGTAGGTTAAGTACCGGGCACATGCACTATCTAGGTTACATAGCGGGCACTTGGACTATCTATGTTAACTAGTGGGCACTTGGGACTATCTATGTTAACTACCGGCCACTTGGGACTATGTAGGTTAACTAGGGGGACACTTGCACTATGTAGGTTACCTAGCAGCACTTGGAACTATGTAGGTTAACTAGCGTGCATATGGACTATGTAGGTTAAAGTAGAGGACACTTAGACGATCTAGGTTAACTAGTGGGCCCTTGGACTATGTAGGTTAACGAACGGGCATTTGGACTATGTAGGTTACCTAGAAGACACTTGGACTGTCTAGCTTACCTAGCGGGCACTTGGCTATCTAGCTTAACGAACGGGCACTTGGACTATCTAGGTTGCCTAGCGGGCATTTGGACTATGTAAGTTACCTAGCGGGCACTTGGACTATCTAGGTTACCTAGCGGGCACTTGGACTATGTAGTTTAACTAGCGGGTACTTGGACTATGTATGTTGCATAGCTGGCAATTGGGACTATCTAGGTTAGGTAACGGGCACTTGGACTATATAGGTTACCTAGCGGACCCTTTGACTATGTAGGTTACCTAGCGGGCACTTGGACTATCTAGGTTACCTAACGGGAACTTGGACTATATAGGTTAACTAGTGGACACTTGGACGATCTAGGTTAACTAGCGGGCACTTGGATATATCTAGGTTAACGAGCGGGCCCTAGGACTATGTAGGTTAACTAGCGGGCACTTGGACTATCTAGGTTAACTAGCGGGTTCTTGGACTATGTAGGTTAACTAGCGGGCACTTGGACTATCTAGGTTAACTAGCTGACCTTGGACTATGTAGGTTAACTAGCGGGCACTTGGACTATCTAGGTTAACTAGCTGACCTTGGACTATGTAAGTTAACTAGCGGGCACTTGGACTATCTAGGTTAACTAGCGGGCACTTGCACAATGCAGGTTCCCTAGCGGGCATTTTGACTATGTAGGTTCCCTAGCGGGCACTTGGACTATATAGGTTCCCTATCGGGCACTTGGACTATCTAGTTTCCCTAACGGGCACTTGGAATATGTAGGTTTCCTATCGGGCACTTGGACTATGTAGGTTCCTCTGCGGGCACTTGGACTATGTAGGTTCCCTATCAGGCACTGGGACTATGTAGGTTAACTAGCGGGCCCTTGAACTATGTAGATTAACTAGCGGCAATTGGACTATCTACGTTAACTAGCGGGCCCTTGGACTATGTAGATTCCCTAGCGGGCACTTGGACTACATAGGTACCCTAGCGGGCACTTAGACTCTGTATGTTCCCTAGCGGGCACTTGGACTATATATGTTCCTTATGGACACTTGAACTATGTAAGTTAACTACCGGGCACTTGGACTATGTAGGTTAACTAGCGGGCCGTAGACTATCTAGGTTACCTAGCAGGCACTTGGACTATGTAGGTTAACTACCGGGCACTTGCACTATCTAGGTTACCTAGCGGGCACTTGGACTATGTACGTTCCCTAGAGGGCACTTGGACTATCTATGTTAAATAGCGGGCACTTGGACTATGTATGTTAACTAGGGGACACTTGCACTATGTAGGTTACCTAGCGGCACTTGGACTATCTAGGTTAACTAGCGGGCACATGTACAATGCAGGTTCCCTAGCGGGCACTTTGACTATGTAGGTTCCCTAGAGGGCACTTGGACTATATAGGTTCCCTACGGGCACTTGGACTATCTAGGTTCCCTAACGGGCACTTGGAATATGTAGGTTCCCTATTGGGCACTTGGACTATATAGGTTCCTCAGCGGGCACTTGGACTTTGTAGGTTCCCTATCGGGCATTGGACTATGTAGGTTAACTAGCAGGACCTTGGACTATCTAGGTTACCTAGCGGGCACTTGGACTATGTAGGTTAACTAGCGCACACTTGGACAATCTAGGTTACCTAGCGGGCACTTGAACTATGTACATACCCTAGCGGCACTTGGACTATCTAGGTTACCTAGCGGGCACTTGGACTATGTACGTCCCCTAGCGGGCACTTGGACTATCTAGGTTACCTAGCGGGCACTTGAACTATGTACATACCCTAGCGGGCACTTGGACTATCTAGGTTACCTAGCGGGCACTTGGACTATGTACGTCCCCTAGCGGGCACTTGGACTATCTAGGTTAACTAGCGGACACTTGGATTATCTAGGTTAACTAGCGGGCACTTGGACTATGGAGGTTCCCTAGCGGGCACTTGGACTATATAGGTTAACTACTATGTAGGTTAACTAGTGTGCACTTGGACGATCTAGGTTAACTAGCGGGTACTTGGACTATCTACGTTAACTAGCGGGCCCTTGGACTATGTAGATTCCTAGCGGGAACTTGGATTCTGTATGTTCCCTACAGACACTTGAACTATGTAGGTTCCCTACCAGGCACATGGACTACGTTGGTTGCAGAGGGGGCACTTGGACTATGTACGTTAACTACCGGGCACTTGGACTATGTAGGTTAACTAGCGGGCCCTTGGACTATCTAGGTTACCTAGCGGGCACTTGGACTATGTAGGTTAACTACCGGGCACATGCACTATCTAGGTTACCTAGCGGGCACTTGGACTATCTATGTTAACTAGTGGGCACTTGGACTATCTATGTTAACTACCGGCCACTTGGATTATGTAGGTTTAACTAGGGGACACTTGCATATGTAGGTTACCTAGCGGCACTTGTACTATGTAGGTTAACTAGCGTGCATTTGGACTATGTAGGTTAAGTAGAGGACACTTAGACGATCTAGGTTAACTAGTGGGCCCTTGGACTATGTAGGTTAACGAACGGGCATTTGGACTATGTAGGTTACCTAGCAGACACTTGGACTGTCTAGGTTACCTAGCGGGCACTTGGCTATCTAGGTTAACGAACGGGCACTTGGACTATCTAGGTTGCCTAGCGGGCATTTTGGACTATGTAAGTTACCTAGCGGGCACTTGGACTATCTAGGTTACCTAGCGGACACTTGGACTATGTAGGTTAACTAGCGGGTACTTGGACTATGTATGTTGCCTAGCTGGCAATTGGACTATCTAGGTTAGGTAACGGGCACTTGGACTATATAAGTTACCTAGTGGACCCTTTGACTATGTAGGTTACCTAGCGGGCACTTGGACTATGTAGGTTACCTAGCGGGAACTTCGATTATCTAGGTTAGCTAACAGGAACTTGGAATAACTAGGTTACCTAGCGGGCACTTGGACTATGTAGGTT
Organism: Tenrec ecaudatus; assembly: GCF_050624435.1. Lineage (NCBI taxonomy): Eukaryota > Metazoa > Chordata > Mammalia > Afrosoricida > Tenrecidae > Tenrec > Tenrec ecaudatus. Next base: position 480,000 of record NW_027459018.1, read on the forward strand.
CCCTAGCGGGCACTTCGACTATCTAGGTTAACTAGCGGGCACTTGGACTATCTAGGTTAATTAGCGGGCACTTTTACAATGCAGGTTCCCTAGCGGGCACATTGACTATGTAGGTTAACTAGCGGGTTCTTGGACTATGTAGGTTAACTAGCGGGCACGTGGACTATCTAGGTTAACTAGCTGACCTTGGACTATGTAGGTTAACTAGCGGGCACTTGGACTATCTAGGTTAACTAGCTGACCTTGGACTATGTAAGTTAACTAGCGGGCACTTGGATTATCTAGGTTAACTAGCGGGCACTTGCACAATGCAGGTTTCCTAGCGGGCACTTTGACTATGTAGGTTCCCTAGCGGGCACTTGGACTATCTAGGTTACCTAGCGGGCACTTCGATTTATCTAGGTTAGCTAACAGGAACTTGGAATAACTAGGTTACCTAGCGGGCACTTGGACTATGTAGGTTCCCTAGCGGGCACTTCGACTATCTAGGTTAACTAGCGGGCACTTGGACTATCTAGGTTAATTAGCGGGCACTTTTACAATGCAGGTTCCCTAGCGGGCACATTGGACTATGTAGGTTAACTAGCGGGTTCTTGGACTATGTAGGTTAACTAGCGGGCACTTGGACTATCTAGGTTAACTAGCTGACCTTGGACTATGTAAGTTAACTAGAGGGCACTTGGATTATCTAGGTTAACTAGCGGGCACTTGCACAATGCAGGTTTCCTAGCGGGCACTTTGACTATGTAGGTTCCCTAGCGGGCACTTGGACTATCTAGGTTCCCTAACGGGCACTTGGAATATGTAGGGTCCCTATCGGGCACTTGGACTATGTAGGTTCCTCTGCGGGCACTTGGACTATGTAGGTTACCTATCAGGCACTTGGACTATGTAGGTTAACTAGCGGGCCCTTGAACTATGTAGATTAACTAGCGGCACTTGGACTATCTACGTTAACTAGTGGGCCCTTGTACTATGTAGATTCCCTAGCGGGCACTTGGACTACATAGGTTCCCTAGCGGGCAGTTAGACTCTGTATATTCCCTAGCGGGCACTTGGACTATGTAGTTTAACTCCCAGCACTTGCACTATCTAGGTTACCTAGCGGGCACTTGGACTATGTACGTTAACTAGGGACACTTGCACTATGTAGGTTACCCAGCGGCACTTGGACTATCTAGGTTAACTAGCGGGCACTTGGACTATCTGGGTTAACTAGCGTGCACTTGGACTATGTAGGTTCCTTAGCGGGCACTTGGGACTATCTAGTTTACCTAGCGGGCACTTGGGACTATTTAGGTTAACTAGCGGGCCCTTGGACTATCTAGGTTACATAGCTGGAACTTGGACTATATAGGTTACCTTGCGGGCACTTGGACTATGTAGGTTAACCAAAGACACTTGGACGATCTAGGTTAAATAGTGGGCCTTGGGCTATGTAGGTTAACGAACGGGCATTTGGACTATGTAAGTTACCTAGCAGGCACTTGGACTGTCTAGGTTTCCTAGCGGGCACTTGGACTATCTAGGTTAACGAACGGGCACTTGGACTATGTAGGTTAACTAGCGGGCACTTGGACTATGGTAGGTTACCTAGCGGCACTTGCACTATCTAGGTTACCTAGCGGGCACTTGGACTATGTAGGTTAATTAGCGGCACTTGGACTATCTAGGTTACCGAACGGGCATTTGGACTATGTAGGTTACCTAACGGGCACTTGGACTTCTAGGTTAACGAATGGGGCACTTGGACTATGTCTGTTGCATAGCGGGCAATTGGATTATCTAGGTTAGGTAACGGGCACTTGGACTATCTAGGTTACCTAGCGGGAACTTGGACTATGTAGGTTACCTAGCGGGCACTTGGACTATCTAGGTTACCTAACGGGCACTTGGACTATCTTGGTTTCTTAGCGGCACTTGGACTATCTAGGTTACGTAGCGGGCCTTGGACATGTAGGTTACCTAGCGGGCACTTGGATTATCTAGGTTAACGAAAGGGCACTTGGACTATGTAGGTTACCTAGCGGGCACTTGGATTATCTAGGTTAGATAACAGGAACTTGGAATATCTAGGTTAACTAGCAGGCCCTTGGACTATGTAGGTTAACTAGCGGGCACTTGGACTATCTAGGTTAACTAGCAGTTCTTGGACTATGTAGTTTAACTAGCGGGCACTTGGACTATCTAGGTTAACTAGTTGACCTTGGACTATGTAGGTTAACTATCGGGCACTTCGACAATCCTAGGTTAACTAGCGGGCACTTGGACTATCTAGGATAACTAGCGGGCACTTGCACAATGCAGGATCCTAGCGGGCACTTTAACAATGTAGGTTCCCTAGCGGGTACTTCGACTATCTAGGTTAACTAGCGGCACTGGACTATCTAGGTTAACTAGCTGACCTTGTACTATGTAGGTTAACTAGCGGGCACTTGGACTATCTAGGTTAACTAGCTGACCTTGGACTATGTAAGTTAACTAGCGGGCACTTGGATTATCTAGGTTAACTAGCGGGCACTTGCACAATGCAGGTTTCCTAGCGGGCACTTTGACTATGTAGGTTTCCCTAGCGGGCACTTGGACTATCTAGGTTCCCTAACGGGCACTTGGAATATGTAGGTTCCCTATCGGGCACTTGGACTATGTAGGTTCCTCTGCGGGCACTTGGACTATGTAGGTTCCCTATCAGGCACTTGGACTATGTAGGTTAACTAGCGGCACTTGGACTATCTACGTTAACTAGCGGGCCCTTGTACTATGTAGATTCCCTAGCGGGCACTTGGACTACATAGGTTCCCTAGCGGGCAGTTAGACTCTGTATATTCCCTAGCGGGCACCTTGGACTATGTAGTTTAACTCCAGCACTTGCACTATCTAGGTTACCTAGCGGCACTTGGACTATGTACGTTAACTAGGGGACACTTGCACTATGTAGGTTACCCAGCGGCACTTGGACTATCTAGGTTAACTAGCGGGCACTTGGACTATCTGGGTTAACTAGCGTGCACTTGGACTATGTAGGTTCCTTAGCGGGCACTTGGACTATCTAGTTTACCTAGCGGGCACTTGGACTATTTAGGTTAACTAGCGGGCCCTTGGACTATCTAGGTTTACATAGCTGGAACTTGGACTATATAGGTTACCTTGCGGGCACTTGGACTATGTAGGTTAACCAAAGACACTTGGACGATCTAGGTTAAATAGTGGGCCTTGGGCTATGTAGGTTAACGAACGGGCATTTGGGACTATGTAAGTTACCTAGCAGGCACTTGGACTGTCTAGGTTACCTAGCGGGCACTTGGACTATCTAGGTTAACGAACGGGCACTTGGACTATGTAGGTTAACTAGCGGGCACTTGGACAATGTAGGTTACCTAGCGGGCACTTGCAACTATCTAGGTTACCTAGCGGCAACTTGGACTATGTAGGTTAATTAGCGGGCACTTGGACTATCTAGGTTACCGAACGGGCATTTGGACTATGTAGGTTACCTAACGGGCACTTGGACTTCTAGGTTAACGAATGGGCACTTGGACTATGTCTGTTGCATAGCGGGCAATTGGATTATCTAGGTTAGGTAACGGGCACTTGGGACTATCTAGGTTACCTAGCGGGAACTTGGACTATGTTAGGTTACCTAGCGGGCACTTGGACTATCTAGGTTACCTAACGGGCACTTGGGACTATCTTGGTTTCTTAGCGGGCACTTGGACTATCTAGGTTACGTAGCGGGCCCTTGGACTATGTAGGTTACTTAGCGGGCACTTGGATTATCTAGGTTTAACGAAAGGGCACTTGGACTATGTAGGTTACCTAGCGGCACTTGGATTATCTAGGTTAGATAACAGGAACTTGGAATATCTAGGTTAACTAGCAGGCCCTTGGACTATGTAGGTTAACTAGCGGGCACTGGACTATCTAGGTTAACTAGCAGGTTCTTGGACTATGTAGTTTAACTAGCGGCACTTGGACTATCTAGGTTAACTAGTTGACCCTGGACCTATGTAGGTTAACTATCGGGCACTTCGACAATCTAGGTTAACTAGCGGGCACTTGGGACTATCTAGGTTAACTAGCGGGCACTTGCACAATGCAGGATCCCTAGCGGGCACTTTAACAATGTAGGTTCCCTAGCGGGTACTTCGACTATCTAGGTTAACTAGCGGGCACTTGCACTATCTAGGTTAACAGCTGACCTTGTACTATGTAGGTTAACTAGCGGGCACTTGGACTATCTAGGTTAACTAGCTGACCTTGGACTATGTAAGTTAACTAGCGGGCACTTGGATTATCTAGGTTAACTAGCGGGCACTTGCACAATGCAGGTTTCCTAGCGGGCACTTTGACTATGTAGGTTCCCTAGCGGGCACTTGGACTATCTAGGTTCCCTAACGGGCACTTGGAATATGTAGGTTCCCTATCGGGGCACTTGGACTATGTAGGTTCCTCTGCGGGCACTTGGACTATGTAGGTTCCCTATCAGGCACTTGGACTATGTAGGTTAACTAGCGGCACTTGGACTATCTACGTTAACTAGCGGGCCCTTGTACTATGTAGATTCCCTAGCGGGCACTTGGACTACATAGGTTCCCTAGCGGGCAGTTAGACTCTGTATATTCCCTAGCGGGCACTTGGACTATGTAGTTTAACTCCCAGCACTTGCACTATCTAGGTTACCTAGCGGGCACTTGGACTATGTACGTTAACTAGGGGACACTGCACTATGTAGGTTACCCAGCGGCACTTGGACTATCTAGGTTAACTAGCGGGCACTTGGACTATCTGGGTTAACTAGCGTGCACTTGGACTATGTAGGTTC